>NW_015514408.1:1624-6001 GCF_001515645.1 Sinocyclocheilus grahami | reverse complement strand
TTTTTTTTTTTCCTTACAGAGTACAGCAGCAACCCAGGGCCCAACCCAGGGCTGTCATACAGATATCGATGCCTTTGACAATCTGGAAGGTCTTTACCCGGTTTAGTCCTCCCACTCTCACCCTTTAGTCTCTGTTACTTTCGCGATGGCTAGCCGAACAGAGGTCACTGTAAAGCGCTAAGGTCACATGTATCTCCGAGCGCTTGCATGTGGTCAGTGACTCACATTGATTGACATATGTGGTAACCGATTTAGCCCTGGGAGTTTTTGTAAATGAAGACTTAGCATGCACACTGGAGGACTAACAGCATTAAACAGAGTACAGTTTCTAGCTTGTAAAATATGGACAGCTTGAGACGCAGCCTCTGATGGGGCGCCACTGAATTTTTTATTTATTTTTTTGGCCTGATCTGATTTAATATGCCCACTTTGTCCCTCGCTCCATTACGTTGAGCGGCAGTTCTCCGGTTTCCTCTGGTTTCCATTTCATCCACACCCCTAACAGCTGTGTGGATCAATAATTATACCTTTATCGGCTAAATTGAAGGTTGCTATTAGGAATTTTTCCAACTAAATGGTCACGTGGCTAGCGGTCGGCCTTCCATTCTGGCTCTTCGACCTCTGGGGTTTCTTGCCAGTTGTAGAATCACTCCGACTTTCTAAATTAGACACCGAAGGGACGGCCGTGGCAGCCAACAAGCGTCCCAATTTCATTATCAAGAGGCCCAGAATTTGAGATTATAAGTGATTATGTTTAGCCGTTCTCGTTTGGAAAATCTCTTTAATCCTAGTCTCCATGGCTGCCTCTGACAGGGCACAGACACGGCCGGCTGGTCAGCGGCCACCAAAAGGCAAAAAAAGAGAGAGCATACGGAAGCAGGAGGAGCCCTGGCCTTGGATTGCAGGGAAAGTGGCCAGTTGGCCGTCCAACAAGAGGTGCGGCGTCTGATCAGGCAGAGGGAGCCGCCGCTTGGCCAGAGATCACAGCGGTCAGTTGGGACGTGGCTGGATCCACTTTGTGTTCTGGGAACTCTCGAGGACAGAGCGCATCAAGCTGCTGTTGACCTTAGCAGCGTCGGTACCGTCTGTCAGGGTGTCATACTCACCAGCTAGTGCTCCACCAATCCTAAGGACTCCACACTTGGACACTATGAGACTGAAAGGGTCTGTTTTGAGTTCTACTGTAGTTTTAGCCTATGTAGATGAATCAGCTAAGTGTGAGGTGCACTGCATGTGGAATTTAATGAGTAATGGGGGCATGTTGTCACATTACTACAGAGCCTATCATTAAACAGCCTTTTATAGGTTTTTAAGCTGAATTTGAATTGTAAACAAATGTAATTTACAAAACCATCACACTGTTGTTTTGTTCAGCCAATATTCTACATTTCGAACATTTATTCTTAAAAACGTAGCACAGGGCATGTTTTCACCCTGTGTGGGGGGAGGTTTTCACAGCTGAGCCTGCCATTAAAATATAACCTATTAAATTGTAAAACAATTCATTAAACAACACAAATAAAATGTATTTAATATCAACATCAAACCACTATAACAACTTACTCTGACCTAACATTTATTAAAAATAAATCTATAATTTATTTAAATAATGCCATAGTGTTGTCACACTATGACAGATTGACATTAAATAGCCTGTATTATAAGGCTTTTCTGTTCAATTTAAATGGTTTGTCCACCAAATATTTTGTCATACAAGTTTTTTTTTTTAATAATTCATACAAATAAAAATAAAAATATATTTGGTAATAATATCTGTTTTATCCAAAAAGTTTTGTGAAAACCCCAATCTAACATTTATTAAAAATATCCATAGAAATGTAGCATGGGGCATGTTGTCAAATTATAAAGGTGTCATCGTAAAGTCTGCCATCAAACAGCACTGACTGAAATCATCTATAAAAATGTAGTGCAGGACATGTCATCACCCTGTTGTTACAAATGGAGCCTGCTATTTAATATCCTCTACAGCTAAATTAAATTTTTTTTAAAAGGAAATCAAAAATAATAACCTGTTGTGACAACTTGCCCCAATCTAACATTTATGAAAGAGATCCATAAAACATATTCTTAAAGATGTAACATGCTGTCACATTACTGTATGGGAAGTATGTTGCACAGTTAGCCATTTAACGGTCTATCATACAATTGAAAGCACAATTTAAATAGAAAAAATTTGTAAAACAGCAAAAATGAAAACAATTCATTCATCCCGAGAACGCAGTTCATTCTTATTTCAATTAATAAGTATGATCATATGTTATCATACCTTATATCCTTTTCTGAGTGTCTACCAATTCATTTGTTTTCAACTTCCCTGTATGACAACAAGCCCTGCTCTCCCCGTTAGATATAAAGCTATATGTTGTATTATAAAAGACTCACATAACGCAAAGACTCGCAAAGACTCGCATAACGAGCTAGTCCTCTTGTTGCAGCAACGTCTGGCATTACTAATCATGGGTGATCTTTGAAGAAAATAATCAGTAAACTCCCAAGCTAATGCATCTGTTCATGTGCAGTTATTATCTTGTTTGAAAAAGCTCTGTAATTGTAATGAGTTCATTAAGACCTCATTAATATACAATTAAGATCTTGTTGGGCAGTTCAGTCCCTAATAATAATAAATATATCAGTGACTTTGCTCATAATCAAAAGGCTTCACCTGGAATAAAGTCATCTAATCAGCCAGATTCATTCTTTAAGGAATGGCGGGATTCTTTTGTGTGTTTTTGTAGTTAATGGAGGACACGTCACGCAGATTCTATTTAAAATTTGAAATTGACGGCCGCATATTGATCACCCACAGACTTTGTGCTCATTAAATGCAGCCTGATAGGTCAAATTCACTTGGAAACCCCTTTCCACCAAATGAGTCCCTTTCATTCACTTTGTGTCTCTTTTAAACTGCAGACTTTTAGCCATGGGACAGAAATAACGAGGGTCTCTCTGATCAAAATCAATTTAGTATTTATTCCTTCCTCTGCTGTTTTCTCATATGGAGGAGTTCAAGGTGAAGACTCATTCTGATATCTTGCATGGCTTAGAGAGGCTGGTATAAAGATGAGTGGAGATTATGGACACCTGTAGTCTGTTTCATTGGTGCATATGTGTTTAAAGCAGCTGTTTTTTTTTCTCCATTGTTTGAAGTGTTCTCTGTATCTTACAGTCAGCAGTGGTTGCTATTGGCAACTCCCCAATCAATAATGCATTCAAAAGACACTTTACATTAAATGAAGGTGCTGAAAGATGAATGACTCCAAGCAACTTTGTTTTTAAATTATATAAGCTTAATCTAGATTTAAGTTATTGTAAAATGAAATGTGTTTTTTTAACAGGATGATCTTTTGAAATCCTTCTAAAAGTTAAAATAAATATCCAAACTGTACATTATAATGTTGTTATGCCTAAATCAATTTAAAATACTTAATTTTAATGTTTTATTTTTTATTTGTTTATACAAAATGATAGATAAATTTAACATCAGCCATTCATCAGTTATTGGTCAAAATATGAAAATGATTGGCTTATCTGTGTCAGTCAGAATAATGATATCCCAACCTGCATCCCTATATACATGTGCAATGTTTTTTGAAGAGCATCTCATAATATTCTATCCCAAGGTTTTTACCATTTGCACTTTCTATGTAAAAGATTCAAAGTATGTATACATTCTCATAGCCATGAGTGCAGAAACGTATGATTTTCATTCCAATGTGTTTTAGCAGTGTTTCCAAATCTTTTCTCAATTTGACCAGTTCTTTTTATGAATAGTAACATTGATGCACAATACATCTCCCAATGAGGGCCCCTTATGTTTCCTCTGTCACATGCAACAGGCTAAAAAACATTTGATTAAATAATACAAATTTCATAACAGGATTTCAGGACCAAAACGAATGCCCTTGGTGGTGTGCAATCACCATGGTGCAGAGTGTATTTGGAATTAATTTCAATAAATTAATTTCATGAATTCCATTTGCTTCCTGGCTAAAGACATTAATGAATCCAGTGAGCAAGACCTGGTTTCATGCCATCACTCCCCAGCTTCTGAGTGTGTGCATTTTTTTATCTTCTTTAGCATTGTGTCCTGTGTGTTCTCCAGCCTCGTTCACAGATAATAAGAGCTTAATGATCTCCTGCATTTAAGAAACTGATTAGGTGCCCTGAATCCCACCCTAATTGCTTGGGATATCAAGGTCACGTCCAATAATTGTGTTTGATCTATTTGGAGGAATCCAGATACACTAAAGCGCTCTTTTCACTGTATTAATGGTGACCACGACGAGTGAGGACTGGCGGAGGGAGTGAACACTCTCTCCAACCACATCACATCCTCATGATTCATTCATTAAGGAG
>NW_015514408.1:0-1292 GCF_001515645.1 Sinocyclocheilus grahami | reverse complement strand
TGTGTTGAAAAGTGCACTGAGACTGATTCAGCAAGGTTTTTAGTAGAAAGTCAACAAATGTGGTGCTGCATATTTCAAGGGGTCCTGTATAAAAAAAACTAGGACAATTTCTGAATGAGTAATGGCAAGCTTTTCAGCATATTTTTCAGTGGATCAGAGAATACACCCAAACTCCTTGATTTGGTAGGCGCATAACCTCAATGTTTCGCAAATGAAAATACTTGAGGAATGTGAGATGGGTAATTTCCTCAGTGACTTTCAAAGACAGCGGCGGAAAATCTATCACCATCGTTCGGTTGATAGAACAGGATTCTCAGCTCCTGCCTGTAATAATAGGGTCAGTTTTAATATTACCTGTCACATTAGCTTCTTCTGTATTCTATACGCAGATATAATAATGCCATTTTCTTTCTCTCCCTCTCCCTCTCCCTCTCTCTTTTATTCATTTATTTTATTTTTATTTTTTTGTGCAGAGATGGCAGTCATGGGACCACCATACTTAGTTAATATGATCTGAGACTTCCAAATGGTCTCAGCCATTTAATCCTATTCTTGGCTTAGCTTGTAAGGACCTTACAATCCAGTGCTTTGTGAGAATCAGACATATGCCAGCAGATTAATATGTTCATATGTCTCTCAGTGGGGGGCATGATCAAATATTACAGTCACTTTTTGATGTGTAAAGCCCGGGTGTGTTACTGCAGCAGAGGAAATTACCCCTTAGATGCCGTAGACGAGGACAGATACGGCTTAAATGTTAATATACCGAGGACAGACTTGTTTACAAGCGAGCACTGTCGCACTGCACTTAGATTAAATTTAGATTAAACCTAGATTAAATTGTGTATGTGAGTGTGTGTGTTTGTTTTTGATACACTCAGGGTGTTTGCTGTGCAGATAAGCGCTGCTCCTCATAACTAAGACCCTTCTTCCCCTGTGCCCTAGCCCTCTCTACTCCAAACAAACATATTATTTGATGTGACCCCAGCCAGTTCAAACAAACACACTGTAATCTCCACTAATGAAAGTGCTAATTCCAGCTCTAGAAAAGAGACTACAAAGGATGCATTGTGAATCTCTATATGCCTTCATGGAATACTTCCTGTTTTGAAGCTGGCTCGTTAACAACTTTATTAACATTGTACACAAGATGGTTGTACAGACTATTGGACTGCAATCGCCCAAACTGGCTAAAATGTGCACAGCCCTAAAACCTTTATTAGCAACTGTTCTACACTGTAAATATTTCCTCCTAAGTAAAGGCAGAAAAATGGAAATTCACCATAAAAATA
>NW_015514407.1:3567-6001 GCF_001515645.1 Sinocyclocheilus grahami | reverse complement strand
TTTTTTTTTAAATAGAAAAAAAGTAGAAAATGGTCATTTTAAATTGTAATAGTATTTCACAGTATTACTGTTTTTTAAATTAGTTTTTTATTTTAATTAAATAAATTAAATAATAGCAGTCATTGTGAGCATAAGAGGCTTCTTTCAAAAACAAATAAATTCTAACTGACTCCAAATTTGTATATCGATACCTTATTTACTAGTGATATGAAAACCAATAAGCATTTATTCTATGATGATTTAATTTCGAAAGTATACTGTATGCTAGTGTATGAGGTGAGATGCTTAAAATATTCTTAATAACATTTGTGCTTATGTAAGAAAAAAATGCTTAATGCTGGCTGTAATTTGTAATAATGAGGATCCACTTATACAAATAATACAGAGCCATGAGTGTGACCCTGATTAAAGCTCTTTTTAATGGTGTCTTCATCTCAGACACAATGAAACCTATTCGTTCTGTGTATCAGGGACTATAAGGTGTTTCCAACAACATGGTATTTAGCATATTTTTGTAATAGGTAACAGTAATATTCTTTAATATATCTTAGAATTCATATTTTGTGATTGTTCTCATTTCTGTTTTACATTATTAAACCAACGGGCATGTAACACTGTTAATGTTACACGGGGACAGCGAGGGTGAAACATATATCTTGTATACTAAATATAATAGGGGTGCTGTATGTATATGATATATCTAGGGCTTAATTTATGTTTTATTGCAAGACATCTTACGTAGTATGTTTAATTTTTTTTCCAAATATTTTTTAACATAGATATGTTTTTAAAAACAAAATAGACATATAGCATGTTTGGGGAGTGGGTATGAATTAAGACATTCGATTGTTTGTTTATTTGTGGTCGTCTATCTAAGCTTATTTTAATTATAAATAATCATATCAGGTAATACTCATAATGTTTAATAGTTAGGGTCAATGGGTGTATGTGAGTTTGTATTGAACATCCTCATGATAATTAAATACGTTTTATTTTCCTTTGTTTTTAATTAATATGGGTATTACGTTACTGGACATAAATGAGAATGTTATTTTTTCTTGCCAATTCATAATGTGTGAAAGTAAACTGTGTAGAATATTGCAGATTAAGTATTTGGTCATAAAATGTCAATGATTTGTGAAAGCATAACAAGGTGTTCAAACTCTGGCCACGTCTGTGATTATCTATGCGTATACAGAAGAGATTTTTGTATTATTGGGAGTTATTGTTGCATTACTCTGGGAAGAGGAATTCTCATAAACTTAAATTATGAGTTTTTGGACTCCCATCAGTCATACCTTGCGCAGGTCTGTGCCAGAGGCGTTATGGGCAGGTTTGTACAGATGAGATACCAGTGTAATTATCTGCTTGCTCTGTTGTTTTCATCTTGACCTTGTTCGAGAGAGAGAGGGAGAGAGAGTCTTTCTATGGTTATAGACACAGTTTCTGTTACACATATACATGCTGTCGGGAAAATAATAAAGCTGTTACATTCTACTATTGCTGTTTGTGTTGTATGTACTCTGTGCATTCAAGTATGTAATAGTAATTTCTATCTTAACATTTCAAAAATGAAAAAAAATATTTTATATGCTCACCTTTCATGTCATACTAAACATGGAACGTGGAACTTAAAGATATTTTTCAACGAATGCCCATCTGCTTTTTGTAGAATCACAATAAAAAGAGGCTGTAGGGCTACCAGAATGACAAAACAATAGCCATAGCAGTTACTCATATGACTTGAGTGCTGTCTCAAGAGTTCAGAAGTCGTACAATAGCTTTAAGGCTGGTATTAAAACATTACGCACTGAAAATCTTGACATCCGCCCTCGCTCTACTTAGCAAGTTCCTGAGAGTTCATGAGAGATGGCTGATCCGGCTTCTCAAGTGACTCACTGACTCATTGATCCAGACAGCTGGAGGGGAAGAGTTTCAGAGATTTATGACTTTTTCTCTGTTCCTCATACAAAGCTGTTGCGTGACTTGAATTGAAATATATAGACCAGTGTTTGTCAAATCCAGTCCCACTGGATCCACTGCTCTGCACATTTTGTATGTCTACCTTATTTAACTCGCCTGATTCATTAACTTGTTAGGAAAGAGATCCACAAACTGAACTGTGTCAAATAAAAGAGATGTACAAAATGTGCAGAGCAGTGGATCCCCCGGACTGGAGTTGAGAACCACTGATATAGACCACATAAATGATGCATGTATGTTAATTATGCTTTTGTGTCCTTTTTGATGCTTAAAAGCAGTGTTATTTTAGTATTGTTTATATACTGTTGTAGCATCTATCTATCTATCTGGTTTTCATTTTAGTTTTAGTAATTTTGTTAATGTACTTCTGATACGTTATTAGTTTTATTAGTACTTCAGCTTGAACTAATTTAAGTTCAAATTTCTAATGTTACTGTTTTTAATGTTTATA
>NW_015514407.1:0-2794 GCF_001515645.1 Sinocyclocheilus grahami | reverse complement strand
TATTCAAAGATAATGTGAATATATTCTTTCACTAGTATGTTACGGCTTGTACAATACTTTTTTTCATCTTCAGAGTTAAAAAGCAATAGCCAGTTAAATATCTAACAAAAATAGGGATGTTTGCAATTATTTGCAATGAGTGTACTGCTTGATTTCTCTCTTGTTTTTGTATGATTATGTATCAAACAGACTCTATGGATTAACAATAAAATTGCTTTAAACAAGTAGGAGAGGACGGGTATCACTATCAAGACACCCCAATTAATAACTAATAAATAATATATTTAAATATGAGCTCTTCATGTACAGGATGACGTTGCACCATTCAGTTTAGGTGGAATAACTGAAAGAAAGAAAACATTTAACAGGGCCATCTTGTGATCCCCGGGGCCAGTAAACTTGTCCCAGCTATTATCACATTTTCTAAACACATATTAATATTTTTAAAGTAATTAATGCAAAATGTTGTTTGAAAAATATTATTTTTCATTATTTCACAATATTATTCATTATTTAATTATGCATTTTTATCAGTTTAGTTCACTCAAATGTGAGAAACCGAGAAATCACTGAATCAGAGTTTAAACAAGAATGGAATTTCGCCATATTAAAAATGACTACATTTAAATGGAATTCTGCTGAATTGGGAGAGAGATTATCTTTTTCAAGTCACGAATTATCACTTGGAAAAAAGACAGAAATGTGTTATTTGCATGCGTGATATTTAAACTGCATTTATATACACTAAAAAAGTCTAGAAAAAAAACAGGGTAGAATTAATTTACACTTACAAATTGATGGTAAATAGTAATATATAGTTATAGTAATAATTCGAAATATCATTTTTACAGTGTATTAGTATAAGACCAGATCATATATTAGGACCGATTTTTGTAGAAATATATTGTAAATTAGAGGTTCACACATTTTTCCCTGCAACTGTATGTTTTTCTATCAACAGTTAATTGGAATACAGTATGTAGGCTGTGAGCGCTGTGATCTAAACTGAAATAAAGCGGCTGGGGTTCTCTCGCCAAAAATAACAGCACGAGCGCTGCCTGCAGTCTCATTTATTCCTTTGATGCCATCGTGAGGCCACATCACACATTACAGCCGGCCATTTGTCTTAAGGTGCTAGAAGTTTGATGGGGAAATCATAATTATAATGGGTTATATAGAATCAGTAGCTTGTTAAAAGAATAGCAGTTCGACAGCAGTTTGCGTAAATTTTCGGATCAAAGACGAAAAGTATTGTAAGCATGTTAGCCTGAGTATTGAAAATTTAAATAATAATTAAAAATATACTCTAATAATAAATATACTTCAATAATGCAATAACACTAATGAAGGAGAAGAGATCCGACTGGTGAATTGATCAGGTCACATACATTACAAAAAATTGATCACCCTTTCTTACAAAAAGCTTTATCAAATGGAAAGAAAATAAATAAAAATAATCTGTTCAACAGCTGGGAAGTATGTAAACTTATTTTGATAAACTGTTCTTTTTTTTTCTGGACAATTATCATCATGTGTGTGTGCTTAAGCAAACGCAATAATTATTAATCACAATATTCGTAAAATATTTAAGAATCATTTATTGACATTTTAATCAACCAAAAATAAGAATTACTGCACAATATAATTTGTATTTATTAATCAAATGTTGGTAGATTCTGAAACACACTAGAACCTGCAGAAATAAATGCATTCAGATTTGCTACTCTTGTCTGTTTTTAGAGGCATTACTGTAGTAATGTGCACCTGTTCAAATAAGTTGAAATCATTCAAATTCTTCAGAATTTTAAGTCCTGTAGCAAATGACAGTGATTGTTTTCCGCAAACCTGCATAAAAACAATCTTTATCTCATACTGATTACATACATTAATTCTAAATGAAAAAGAAAAAAACAAAGCACATCTTTTTAAAGCACTATGTTAATGAGAATAAAACAAATGGGCAAAATAAAAATTCTACATATCGTCATAATGCACAAAAGCATTCATTTCATATTTTGGGTCATGCAATAAATTGTAACCCATCATGCTTTTCAATGTATTAGACATGCATTCCATACCTGAGCATTAATATGCTATAAACCTTCATGTATAATATATTTTAAAGCAATTTAATTATAACCGCAAAAGCTGTTTCTCCTGTATTCTAAATATAATTACATGAGATATTTTACAAATAAAGGAGAAATAGAAGAAAATACATGAAAATATAAAGCATAAAAGACAGACAACAAAAAAGGTAGTGACATTATACATTGCAGTGCTTTGCATTATTACAATAGTAAGTCGCTACATTATTACAAATTCTCATTATGTTGTGCTGATTTTTCGTGATAAATAAAGAACGGAGCAAGCCTGTACAGAATATCTTTCAATAAAATTAGCACAGATTGTGTTCACTAAAACAAGAAAGAAATTCAGTCAAACCTTGAGATGGGCAGCTTTTCATTAAATATATCACTGTAAATTGAAATACCAAGCTAGGTCATTATTGTATTCAAGGCTATCATCACAGTGCTTCAGATATTATGCTCTCAGTTTCATGAAACCATGCGGCTTTTGCTTTGGAAAAACACAACCATTTTAATACATGAGCTCTTGTTTTTTGTTTTTGTTTTTTTTACTAACTATTTAGAGCATAAAAAACATGCTGTCAGAGCCTGGTATAATTGAAATGCTGGTAAAAGACAGTTTAGGCACTGGAATCCTCTTTTAAGCGCTGACTGCGAGCCTTGTAGACTTCAATCAGGAGATCTTTCACATACTGAATCTCTCT
>NW_015514406.1:4636-6012 GCF_001515645.1 Sinocyclocheilus grahami | reverse complement strand
AGGGTGAGTATATTTTCAGCAAATTTTCATTTTTGGGTGAACTATACCTTTAATAACACAACATATCTTTGTTAAAATGTTTTAGAAATGTACATAAAAACATCAGATTAATGTACATTACTAGTGAATAAAAAATGCTGGACAACTTTTCACACAAAACACCAAGTTCAAGCGCAACTACGATCCCATTAATAAGCTCAAGGTAGTGAAGTACTGTATTTATGTCTGTTTTACATCATCTCTCATAGTTTATTAAAACAAAACCTGAGCTAGCTGTAAAAATGAGCACTCAGATTCTTTATGATGATCTTATGAGAAAATGACAATGACGCTTTAGAAATGAATTAAAGGCATACAGTAGCTCACCATTCTTACAAAGACAAAAGCATGTTAGGTTTAATGGTGTATATATTTTCCAACGTTTTGGGGGGAAATATATACATTTGCAAGGACGGTGTACATTAGGACAGAGGGATTAGGAAGTGCATGTGCTCCTATTTGAGCTAGTTTTCTTTGTTTATCTTTCTTTCCTAGTTTTTGGTTCATTCAACCTCATGTCGACATTTATGAGCCACTGGTGACCTGTTGATTTCATGTGCACAACTTCATTTTTACACATTAAAAAGTTCACACTTTCTGCATTACAGTTCATTGAATATGATAAAATTCATCTAGAAAATAGTTTTAAAAAATGTACAATTAAAATTGATTTAATAATGAAAAGTAATAATCCAAATAAAAACCTTAACAATTAACATGCAGGGGAGAATTCGTATGGGATGTTAATTTAGAAAATAATAATAACAACATTTATTTTTTTACACTTTTTTTATTACTTAAATACTTCTGTAGCTTTGGGGAAATTATTTCTGAAATAAATATTTTGCTTATTTTTGTGCTTTAAGCTATAGTAATTTTATTTTCAATTACAAATATAATTCATTCAATACTGAAAAAAATTTATTAAAAAAATTTAAATTTAAAATATTGAAATCAATTATGGGTTGAGTCACCTGTGAAGAGTGCTTTTCATGATGCACACAGTTTGGAGAAATTAAGTTTTGGAATAAATGAACAATTAAGAGTGAAAAATATGTCTGAAATTTTGTAGTGGTATCATCAAACCAAGAATATTTGCATGTTGCTGTATCCACAACATGTCTGAGACCACTGTCAAATAACAAACTACAAAAAATTACTTGGAAAAGTGCACCTTTAAGAATCTTGTATTATACAGTTATACTAGGACATACAGGATGCAGTCACTGTCATACATGAGGTTGTGAAAATTCTCAATGTCAGAGACCCTTGTGAATACAGGTTTTCAACTACACTACAAAATAGTATCAAACTGGTGGCATCTTATCACGTCACGA
>NW_015514406.1:548-1141 GCF_001515645.1 Sinocyclocheilus grahami | reverse complement strand
CATTACTCCAGTCTTCAGTCTCACATGACCCTTCAGAAATCATTCAGATATGCTGATTGGCTGCTTAAGAAACATTTATTATTGTGTATGATATGTTGAAGATCGTTACTGTCACTTTTGATCAATTTATGCACCCTTGCAGAATAAAAGCATTAATTAAAAAATATAAAAATTGTAAGGACCCCAAATGTTAGCATAACTTCTGTAACAACTTTTGTGTCGCCTAAAATGTTGTCTAACCAATTCAGCTCACTAGCATTTGGAACAGAGCTACTGTATCTATTACAGTACAAGTAACATTAATTTGGTCTGTCACACACATACTGTACTCATTCTGAACGTGACCTCCGCGTGCTCCAGCGCAGAGACTGCATCGGCACTGGTGCATCATGCTGCAATAAATGATGGCTGCTAAACACGCAGGCCAGAAAACAACTACAGCAGTACAGAGCGCATGAAGGGAAAGCAGTGATCTATAATTCCTCCGAATGTTAATCATCTCCTCCCGGCGGAAAGCACTGCATCAGCACTTTACAACCGGCCCTGAGACAGCCAAAATCAATGAGAGAGAGAGAGCGAGAGAGAGAGAGAGA
>NW_015514406.1:0-538 GCF_001515645.1 Sinocyclocheilus grahami | reverse complement strand
GAGAGAGAGAGAGAGATTGAGGGAGGGTTTCCCTCTATCACAAAGAGCACGACTGGAATTTTAAAAAGGGTGTGTGGATGTGTGTGTGTGTGTTGTTTAGGCTTTCCCTTCCTGTCTGAGATGCCCGTACAGATGAACATTTTGGCACCATTATTAGGTTGATGAGTGGTGACGACATCTAAAACATACTACTGTACTTTGCACAGCAGAACATTAGAATTTATGAGGAATTAGTCCCACATCTTGATTTAGTCAACAGAACTACAAAAAGTTAAGATATTTAGATACAAAAGTGGATTAAAAATGCAAAAAAGTCACATTTATTTGCGAGATGATAATGTGGTATGTAACTGAATTTGTATTGCTACAAATTGCTAAATATTTTAAACAATTATTTTTCAATTGCAGGCAGTATACAGTATATATTATGTGATACAGAGTATGCAGTATCTTATTATATTTTTTAAAACGATTGTAGCTCTTATTAATATTATACGTTTGAATCAGCTTTTATTTTTATTATTAAAATACTCATAAA
>NW_015514405.1:4023-6012 GCF_001515645.1 Sinocyclocheilus grahami | reverse complement strand
GGCTGACTAAATACTTTTTTGCCCCACTGTATATATATATAGTAAATAAGTAGTATTAGTATATAAGTAAACATTGTTTAGCATATGTTTAGCAGACATAAACAGGCCATGAAATGAGCAGCTGTCGTTGCTGGAAGAGGCTGCCTGAGGGGCAGATGACCTGGAGTTGTTTCCCTCTCTGAGACACTTGCTTTTCATGGACTGATGAGTAATAATGAATGCAGGCCCTGCTTATCTCAAGCCTATCGGCAATAGGCTGCAATATCTCCTCACGTTGCCTTCTGTGTGACTACGAACATTCTGCGTCAAACTCCACAAGGGCTATAAACCTTGGATCAGTGTGATAGATCTCACAACTTTAATGTAGCATACAAACTATGCCCTCACATTGCAGAAGGTTTACTGCCATCTGTATTAGCAGTTGGTGAGAGAGCATTGAAGCAGGAAAGCGGCACAAACAATGTATAGCTTCAGAACACACACACACACACACATACACATAAAAAGCATTGCATTTGCTAGAATGATTTGGCAAGGGTCGGGTATAAAAACTCTTAAAAACAAAGCCCTACCAAATATCACTGTTGGACAGTGCTGAGCAGGTCTAGTCTAATGCTTGACCAGCTTACAGTTAGTATATACAAACTGCACAGCCTACACAAACCCGCAACAGAGAATACCAGCCTAAACGTAATGTAAACACAAACATGTTCCTGAATGATGTAAAGTTACACCAAGAGAACGAAGGAGAAAACAAACTATAAAAAGTAACAGTCAGGAATCATATCACTGCTGCACTTCATCTAGTGTCAAAAAGTGACCTTTCAATTCTAAAATTAGGACCCCCCAGTGGACGCAGATAAACCCTCACTTCATGCTCACACACAGCCACAAACACACACCCTCAGACATGTACAAGTGGAGTGAGTGATTATAATTATAGCCTATAGGGATTGGATGAGTCCTGTTTAATCAGAGCCTCTGTACGGTTGCCATGGCACTGAGGGTGTGGCATGGTAACCGTCATGCAGTGAGCCTCGCTTTGTTTAATCTCAGTGTCTGATGGCGCTGTCACTTTAGCTGAGGTAACAATGACAGGATAGATAGAAACAACCAGCCCTCCCTTGCCATATTCAAAGCAGTCTTATCAATATGGGCAGGTTGATTTTACATATTTGAATCATTACTAATTTGTATGTGACGTGATACAGCTTGATAGGTCACAATGGTCCAAAACACACCAATAATTTGTGCTGTACCAGAGCTGAACACACCTTAGTCAAATGAAGCAGATCACGGGATCAACCATAAGAAAACAAAAGAACACGATGAAAATTAATTGCAGACAGCTCACTAAAAGAATAGTTCACCCAAAAATGTTCTTGTTGTTCCAAACTCTTGAGTTTTTTCTTCCTTAAAACACATAACTTGAATTTTTTAAAGAATATTGTTAGATCTTTTTTTTAACTCATTAAAGTGAATGAGAACTGAACCTGCCAAGCTCCAAAATGACAAAAAAGCACCATAAAGCTATTCAATTAAATGATTAATGTGGTTCAGACTGTGACTTGTGTGATGTATTTCTTAAGTCTTCTTCTGAGGTCATATTAGAAGCTTGTGTGAGGAACAGACCAAACTTAAGTCATTATTCACTGAAAAACTTGACATTCGACATTCACCTTGCCAGGTTCATGATAGTTCCTAAGAGCTTATGGGAGTATAGTGCTTCCCAATTCATGAATGAATCTTTTTAGTGACACTGATGAATTAGGTCATAAAAGCGGTCTGAATGATTCATTTACAAACTGAACTGATCCAGTTTTCAGGTTCAACTCACTGACTCAATTACCTGGTTAACAATCCACTGATGGAGAAGATTGTCAGTGAATGACCGATCTGTTAGTCACAGCTGTCGTGTAACTCCAAAAGACTTGGAAAATAGCACACAAGTCAAGCAAACTACTTTTTATTATACTTTTATGGTCCTTT
>NW_015514405.1:2743-3836 GCF_001515645.1 Sinocyclocheilus grahami | reverse complement strand
TGGTTTTGTTTGCAAATATCCAAGTGCTATTGTGGTGATGAACATGTTAGAGCTGGACTGACAGATCTCACGATGTAAACATACAAGACACACCTGCGAGAATATGAACAGGTTGATCAACATGCCATGTTTTTCCACCCTGGTCACAGGTATGGGCTGAGCCAAAACACTGAAACTATAATAATATAGCATGATTACAGCTAGCAGATGACATAAACGCCTGCGAGTGGCTAATTTACCCACAGCACACATGCAGAAACTCCTTTATCTCTCTTCATCTCGGATTTACACATACACAAGCCAATTGTCAGCTTCTGTTTCAGCGATAGTGAGAGTCTATACTTCACTGGTGAGGGTGATTCTGCTCTTTTAAGATTAAGATTAAGATTATAGTTTCATTGCAACTCACCTCTGCTCGGCTTCATTTATTGACTCTTCTCTAACTTAAATTTTTTTCACTTGACAAAAGGGCATATTTAATTCATGACTTTCATTTAATATTCAATTCATTTTTACAATCAAAACAAGCTCATTCAAGCCAGGCATGATTACATGATAAATGTTATAAAGCTATTATGTCAACAACCACAACACATCCCATAAAGATATTAAAAATAGCCATTCACATGGAGTCTCATACGTTGAATTTAAATAACTGGCTTGGTAATACAAGCCTGATTTACAAAAGTATGTGGATATGAGACCAGAGGACAATAAGATCTGCCAAAATCACCAACCAGTGAGCCATAAACAGTGGTTGGACACATTCTGTTACAGCTAAACCACTGCTATTTTTACATTGGTGAAGGGTCAAGCATATTACTGAACATTGAGAAAAGTAGAGAAAACCAAAACTTACTTGACAGTCACACGTGTGGATGAGTCTTGCAGGTCTCCTGGGTGGAAAAGCTGAGCCTCTTTTAGTCCAAGCTTTGCACAGGCTTTTAAGAAGAGGTTGATGTTGTCCTGTCGACAGAGAATGTGTGTCCACCTTGTGAGTTAGACAGCAGTCATATGGGAACTCTTTGGCACACAGTCCAGAAATCAATGCATCCAAAGTTCAGTGAGCTGAAGCAGTGGGAGGAGATGAAAG
>NW_015514405.1:736-2733 GCF_001515645.1 Sinocyclocheilus grahami | reverse complement strand
TTGCATTTATATGTAATCATTTAGCAGATGCTATTATCCAAAGCATCTTGCACATTTTCAAAATTACGAACATTAAAAGCTATTCGTGATATGACCCGATAATATTCCCAGTGGTGCAAAAGGCAACTTTCAAGAGGAAGCTAGAATGAAAATATTTTAAAAGAATGGAAAAAATGTTTTTTTTATATATATATATAGCAGGTAATCTATTGTAAAATGGCTACCCAACGTAAAAATGTTTGCTTTTTGTTTCTCTCAGGTGCCGATAGTCATCCCTGTTCTGGTGGTGATTGTGTCCTGTTACCTGGTTCTTGCTCCCATCATAGAAAAGCCTGAGTGGGAATACCTGTACTGCACAATGTTCATAGTCGGTGGTCTTCTCTTATATGTACCTTTCATTTACTACAAATTCAACTGGACTCGCCGCTTCATGAGTAAGTAGTAATTACACATTTGGATATATTCTAGTGAGCAAAAATGTATGTTTGTTTTGGCTCTTGATGCATTTTTAATAATTTTCATTGAGAGTTTTTTTTCCTGAATAATATATTGCGTCTAAGTAACTTTCATATTGCTTCTTAGTTCAGTGGTCAAAATATCTTTGAAATCTCATTTGGTATTATCTATGAATTTAAAAACAGGAACAATACATTTTTGTATGTTTTGTTTTTTTAATTGTTCTTGGTTCCATATACTATAATTAATCATTTTTATGATGTTTGTGGGTCAAACTGAACATACCTGGTTTAAATACAATTCACCAAAAATCACACTGAAAAATAGTAAATAGTAACCATTGCAATTAGCAAAGAGATCAAAACCATATTCTAACAAAATTATGACTTTACACATTAAAAAATAAAATGAATATGAAAACATATGATAAATAAAACTATATTTAACAAATATTTTAACATTCTAAATTTATTTAATATTTTCATTTTCATAGAATGTCAATAGGCCTATACTGTATACAGTAAATACAATTTTTGAACTCTCTATTATCCTAAAAACCTGAGGCCTCATTTATAAAATGTGCGGACACACAGATTTGATCTTAGAGTGTGCTTACGCTAAAATCCACCATCCATGTTTATAAAAACGGTCTTTGACATGGAAAAGTACTTACCGCCACATCTATGGAGGACGAGAAATGACTTAAGTATAAATAAATAAATAAATACGTAAATGCAGAATTAAATAAATAAATGTAGAAATACATAAATTAATAAATGAAGAAATAAATATATGAAGAAATAAATATAGAAATACATAAATAAATGTAGAATAATTAAATGCTTAAATAAATAAATGTAGATATGCATAAATGAATGAATGCATAAATAAATAATTTTGTCAAAACTGTCATTTTTAATTGTGCTATTTTTGTACCATTTGTGTTATACAAATTTTTTTTCTACATTTATTTATGTATTTATACATTAACTCATGCATTTCTGCTTTTATTTATTTTTACATATATTTATGCATTCCTACATTTATTTATTTCTGTGTCCGTATGTTAATAAGGTAGGCGGTCCTAACCTCTCTCAATGCAGGATTGGTCAATTAGGCAAACCAGTCAGATCAACCGTCAAGACGAGATAGTTAGCCTTCTAACTATGGCTTCGAATGGGAGACCACTTGCTGAACTGTTGCGGGATGTAGCTGACACGCAAGACCTGTTTGATGCGCGTGATCGCGCTTTATGTAAAATCACTGTCAAAAATAATCGTACGTAATTCAAAGCATTTGTGTGTCATTTTAATTTACTCGTGCGTAATTTAAAAGTATTGCATGTAATTCTGTTTTTTTGTCAGAGTTGGATTCCAAAATCTACAGCCACGACAGTTTACAGATACAAGATTTTGTGTGTTTGTTAGAGTACAATTTAGGGCCAGGCTTTCCCGCTGACAGGAGATGCATGGTGTAAATCCAGTATAGCCTGTAAAGTCACTTTTGCCGTTCAACAGAGCAAGATAGATAGAAAAACTGAG
>NW_015514405.1:0-700 GCF_001515645.1 Sinocyclocheilus grahami | reverse complement strand
TTGTACTCTAACAAACACACAAAATCTTGTATCTGTAAACTGTCGTGGCTGTAGATTTTGGAATTCAACTCTGACAAAAAAAAAACAGAATCACATGCAATACTTTTAAATTACGCACGAGTAAATTAAAATGACACACAAATGCTTTGAATTACGTACGATTATTTTTGACAGTGATTGTACGGGCCTGTGTAACGTTAGACCATAGAGAAACATAAAGCGCGATCACGCGCATCAAACAGGTCTTGCGTGTCAGCTACATCCCGCAACAGTTCAGCAAGTGGTCTCCCATTCGAAGCCATAGTTAGAAGGCTAACTATCTCGTCTTGACGGTTGATCTGACTGGTTTGCCTAATTGACCAATCCTGCATTGAGAGAGGTTAGGACCGCCTACCTTATTAACATACGGACACAGAAATAAATAAATGTAGGAATGTAGGAATGCATAAATATATGTAAAAATAAATAAAAGCAGAAATGCATAAGTTAATGTATAAATACATAAATAAATGTAGAAAAAAAATAGTATAACACAAATGGTACAAAAATAGCACAATTAAAAATGAGTTTTGACAAAATTATTTATTTATGCATTCATTCATTTATGCATATCTGCATTTATTTATTTAAGCATTTCTGCATTTATTTATTGATTTATTTCTACATTTATTTATGTATTTCTATATTTATTTCTTCATAT
>NW_015514404.1:5377-6005 GCF_001515645.1 Sinocyclocheilus grahami | reverse complement strand
CAGTTTTAGTCAATTCTGTGTTGGCTTCAAGAGAGAGGCCGGAAGGTTGCTGCTTGGTTGTAACCTTATTGATTTTATAAAAAAAATTTTAAAAAGCATTATTAAGACACAATTAAGCATTATTAAGGACACAAATATTTATATATTAAAAAAAAATTATTAATTAAGTGCAATACTACTTGAAGATACAGCTTCTGACATTACAGAGCAATGCAATGAATGTTGCACAGGTGTTTTTAGCTTGACTGAAATCTCATTGACCAATCAGAAGATTCTTTGAGAAATCTCCATTTTCTGAAAGAAAAATTGTGGAAGTGCATAAAAAACTGAAACTATTTGAATCATAATGTTCACAATGTGAAAATGTCTCTTATTTTCAGAGATGCTTCATCACATGCTGCCTACATGTAAGTTATTCAATGTACAGTATTTTCTGTTTTTTACTTGCATTTGGTCTCAGATTCATAATTAGACCAACTAGACGTCCATGTAGGCTAAAAAAATCATGATATTTTGGTTTTTATTTTTGGCTTTTAAAGATAAAGACTCCCATACTTTGTTGAGGATGTTTACTGTCACTTCTCTCTGTTTTAAAGGGGTCATATGATGCTTTTTTAAAGATCATTAT
>NW_015514404.1:2417-3918 GCF_001515645.1 Sinocyclocheilus grahami | reverse complement strand
GAAAGGAAAACTTGAAATCGCATCATATGACCCCTTTAAGGTATACTAGTAGCAAGATTTTTTAGAAATGATGAGGTATACTGGCATAACTGTTGCTGTAGGTCTGTGTGCCAGTCAGTTACACACGTTACCTTTAAAACAAACTGAACTAAATACTAAAAAACATCCGTTACAATGTTTGTTGGTCTTAGTTGGCTCCCCAACTATGGATACAACTACTCCCCCTGCTGTGCAAGGTACATACAATTTTTCTTTTTCTTAAATTATTTTTTTCTGAGCATGCACATATTTTAAGAAAAAATCATGACATTTTGATTCTCTCTCCAAAAGTCCATAGCAATCATTTCCTGCTGCCTGTTGTTGGTCAGTCGAAGCCACTTTGTTTTGATGTTCCTGTTCCTCACAAACTCAGACTCCTGCAGGATTCATCTTCAGGTTAGACATTAAGATATGTCTGTTCTACATGTGCATCTATTTAACAAGCCATCTGTCTTATGAATGTGTTTACTGTGGTCATCCTAGAGTTCTCTATGAACGGAGAGTCTTTGAGTGAACAAAATGGATTCCATCAAATTGCTATTCATTACAAAACTAACCATCACTTGATAATAAGCACAAAGTCTATCAGTTACCATAATGGCCAGGACAATGTTGATATTTTGTGGGGCCAGGAACTGAGCCAACACAATACAGATGGGTAAATATAGAAGTTCTCCACATGTAGAAAGAACAAACTATATATTCATAAATGCATGCTAAATATTCTGCATATTTACTGTTCTCTGTTTTCTAACAGTTTTATTGTGATAAAACAGAGGTAGAATTCACTCATGAGTTACTCTCTATCAACAGTGTGTCTCTGGTTGTCCTGGAAAATGAAATGAATGTTACCATGGGAAATATTGGTGTTGTTATTATTTCTCATAAGAAAGATGGGGTCATGTTTTTGTGGCCTGCCATTTGGAAATATCCAAAAGATGTCAACCTGGCAGGTGTTTTAGGTAAGAGAATTCACTGTCTAAATATTTAAACATTACTTACAGTATCAAAACTTGCCTCCTGCCGATACTGAAGTAGGCTCCGCATTAAAGGAAAAGTTCACCCAAAAATGAAATTTTGCTGACAACTTTGCAGGCCATCCGAGATGTAGATGAGTTTGTTTTTATATCGGAACAAATGTGGAGAAATTTCGCATTACATCAGTTGCTCAAGACTGGATCTTCTGCAGTAAATGGGTGCCGTCAGAATGCGAGTTCAAACAGCTGATAAAAATATCACTAAAAATCTACAAGTAATCCACACCACTCCAGTTCGTCAATTAAGGTCTTGTGAAGTGAAAAGCTGCATGTTTGTAACAAACAAATACATCGAGATTATTATTTTTTTTATATACTTCAAAGTCCTGTTTTTTCCAGTGACATCGTCTACATTAAGGATGGCTAGTGGGGAAATACATTTTCAGCAAATGTTCATTTTTGGGTGAACTATTTATTAATTTAAT
>NW_015514404.1:0-681 GCF_001515645.1 Sinocyclocheilus grahami | reverse complement strand
TTTTTTCCACAATTAAGAGTCTTTTGTGGAATGTAAAGGTTCCCTGGATGTTAAAGATTCTTCATGGAAACACAGATGTCAATAATGAACCTTCATTTTTTTAAGAGTGCATCTCCTTAAAACTTAAGTCAAACAAGCCCTTGACAAATTTGAGATTTAAACAACACAAACTATTAAAACAATGTACAAGGCTGCAAAATTGGTACATTGAAATACCAGAACTAAGTTCCTTAGTGTCCAAACCATTGGTCATTGTTGCATCACTCATGAAAATGTTCTACATGTTTGTTTATAAACAAAATGTTCATAGTTAGTACATTATATACAGCCATTCAAGTATGTAAACAACTTACTTTATGGAATAAATCGTGGTAATTAAATCTTAACCGTATGACTTTAGGGGGGTCTTTTTCTACAGACTCCTCGACCCAGGTCCATTAGTTCCTTCCTGAATTTCTCTGACATAAAAACGTAGAGAATGGGGTTGGCCACTGTAGAAGAGGTTGCCATGATGCGAGCAAAGGTAGCAAAAGGTCCAAAGTGAGGTAAAGGACCAGCCGCTTTATCACCCTCAGCTATTTGGGCAAACATCAAGCCATAGGATGGCAGCCAACACAATGCAAAAGCCAGCACTAACAAAGCAGATGTCTGGGTCACATGCATATGGTAGTGCTCTAAATG
>NW_015514403.1:4821-6005 GCF_001515645.1 Sinocyclocheilus grahami | reverse complement strand
AAAGAGAAAGGAAAATGTGAAATTGCATCATATGACCCCTTTAAAGAGGTAATTGTGTACATAAGTTATTCGTTCCTGACTGTTTGCATTTGTAACTAAATTCCCACCACAGCTTGTGCTGAGAGTAGCCAGCATGTATGACTGTATCTGCTCCACCTCTTTCTTGTGCTCTCTCTCTTTCTCCCTTCTTGTCCAACACCCAGTCATTGTGTGTATGAGGAGAAAGCCCAGTGCAGCAAAGGAAGTGACCTCACTTCCATGTGGCTGCTAGAAGCTCAGTACAGAGGCATTGTGTATTGACCAAGATGTGTTTCTCACACATGTAAACACAGTGACCTCAAAAAGTATTTGGACACTTGAGAGACTTAAAATATGCAAATTTTCTTAGCATTGAATACCAAAATATATAATTTTTTTAATTCGTAACAATTCTGTTAATTCCTAACATATTAACAACCAGTTGGACAACAAAAAATTGTCCAAATGCTAAAATATATTGTAATTTAAAACCTAACAACTAAATGTACAGAAATGCACATAGCAACTGTGACTAAACTCGGGCCCAATTACACTCTTAAAAGATCAATGAATAAATGTTTTAGCACTCCAGGCTACTTTACATACTGAAAGATAATCTTCCCATTTCTATTCTCTAGCAGGAAGAGAGTGTCCGTGACTCAAATCATGGAAAGGATGATGATGTTATTATGCTGTTTATCTTAGGTCTCTCTCAGCATGTAGTGACTGACTACAAACAAGCAGTGGATCTGCTTGAGGAGGGCATCGCTAACCGCATCACAGCCGCTACACATGTCCATGACGCTAGCAGTCGATCTCATGCCATCTTTACCATTCAGTACACACAGGTTTGAATCTCATTAAGTTCATAGCAACTGAAGATCTCTCATCAGTCTTTTTCAAACACCCAAACTGCATTAGACTACTTTAGTTGTGTAACTAAATGGCTTCTAGTCACACTAGATATTTCACACATATTTCACGCTAGACACTAGATATTTTGATTTATTATCCATGTGCCAAAAATGTAATGAAATCACCTTTACAATACTGTTTTTGTACAGTATGGGGTCAGTAGGATTTTTTTTCCTAAAGAAATTAGTACTCTTATTCAGCAAAGATGGATTCAATTGATCAAAAGTAACATTGAACACTTTTATAATGTT
>NW_015514403.1:3222-4422 GCF_001515645.1 Sinocyclocheilus grahami | reverse complement strand
GCAACTAGTTAATAGTGAAAATTGGTCCCTATACTAAAGTGTTACCTCACTGTTTTTACTGTATTTTTGATCAAATAAATGCAGTCTTGATAAGCATAAGTTATTATTAAAAATAATCTTACTGGCGCCAAACCTTTGAATGCTAATATTCTTGTGAATTTTTATTTTTTATTTTTATAGGCTATTCTGGAAAATAACCTTCCCTCGGAAATAGTGAGCAAGATCAACTTGGTGGACCTGGCTGGCAGGTTAGTGTTTTAGTTTAAACTTAAACCAAAGTCTCCTAGTTTAAAATCCAGAAAGCTGCATTCACTGACATGAAACAATGATATGTGGCCAAGTTGCCCTCTGGTGGTTGATCACATAATGGTGAACATTAAAGTGCTAACTTGACTTGAAATATCACTCTTTGTGCTGTGTCAGTGAAAGAGCCGACCCTCAATACTGCAGAGACAGAATAACAGAAGGCGCCAACATCAACAAATCTCTTGTCACCCTTGGCATCGTCATCTCCGCTCTTGGTAGGCACTGGCCTTCTTTATTCTTACTAATCCCCTGTTATCTTCCTTGTCATTACTTTGCACTTTGTTTTTCTAGCCCAGAACTCTCAGATGTTCAGCAGCAGTCAGAGCATTAACAGTGTGCTCAGTGAGGGTGAAGGGAGCACTGTGGGTAGTCATTCCAGCTCTCTGTCAGGCAGCGGGCGCAGACAATGCTTCATTCCCTACAGGGACTCTGTCCTCACCTGGCTTCTCAAAGACAGTCTGGGCGGCAACTCCAAAACCATCATGATTGCAAGTAAGCCATTCAGTCAAGATTTGCTGCTTTCAGTGCTAGTAGAATTGATTCTGAGATTCATTTTCCTCCAGCTGTCTCACCATCCAGCAGCAGCTACAACGAGACTCTGAGCACCCTCCGCTATGCAGCTCACGCCAGGAACATCGTCAACAAGCCAAGAGTCAATGAGGTGTGTTCAGATGTGTCCAAATGTTTGTAGAACTTGCTGTACCACCATCAACAGAAAATGATGTTAATGAAACTAAAATAAAACATTTCGTTTTATCTCAGGATGCCAATGTGAGGTTGATCAGAGAACTGCGAGAGGAAATTGATCGTCTGAAGAGCATGCTGCTTAACTTTGAAATGGTACCAAACTTTAAAGGGATAGTTCACCCAAAAATTAAACTTCTGTCATTAATT
>NW_015514403.1:946-1431 GCF_001515645.1 Sinocyclocheilus grahami | reverse complement strand
AAAGAGAAACATTGTAAGTCAAGCAGCTGGCTGGGGAACAGTGCAGGATGATTTGTAGTGCATGAGCGTGTATGTATGTATCTCGCAATTGCGACAACTTATACTTGCATCTCTATCTTGCAGTTGCAGCTTTCTTGTTATTTTGACCTTATATTTCACAGTGTGATTTTATATCTTGTAAATTTTACTCTTTATCTTTCAATAGCAACATAATGTCTTGTAGTTGTGACATATACTACACAATGTGACTATATCAATTATGGCTTTGATTCTCATAATTAAGTCTTCATTCTCATAATTAAGTCTTCAAGTCTTCAATTCTTTTTATTAAGGCTCATTACTTTACATGATTATTAAAGCTCATAATTTTTTTTAATACATTTTAAAATGTACATTAATGCATTCCTTTGGCAAAGCTGAATTTTCAGCAGCCATTACTTGTCTTCAGTGTCACATGATCCTTCTGAAATCATTCTAATATGCTG
>NW_015514403.1:0-825 GCF_001515645.1 Sinocyclocheilus grahami | reverse complement strand
CAGCATTTATTTGAAATAGAAATCTTTTGTGACATTATAAATGTATTTACTGTCACTTTTGATCAATTTCCAGACTTTTGAACAGTTGTATAAATTGTATTGTGTGTCTCATTAGGATGATTTTACTTTTGTTTTCTATAGAATTCTGTTTTTTTATGTTTTTTTTTATTTCTTTATCATTATCATTCTTGTTTTTTTTTTATTCACAGTTAACTTTTCACCTGCTAATTTTCAGTCGCTTATGTTTCCTCTGCAGGTGGAGCAGCTGACTAAGGACTGGTCTGACAGTTGGCGTGATAAGCGAGCCCTGTTGGAGCGCTACAGTGTGGACATTAACCAGGACAGAGCAGGAGTTCTCATTCACTCGCTCTTGCCACACCTCATCGCTCTAGAGCCAGACGTCCTCAGCACAGGGGTCACCATCTATCACCTTCGGGTAGAATTATTCAGCTAGTTACACGCAATACATTGCTTTTTCCTGTCACATCCTTGTAACCTTTATCTAGCCTTCTCTCTACAAAATCCTTTGTCCTTTCGGGTCATTAACCTATGATTCTTTCTCTTTTCCCTCCAATAGATTCTCCCTTCACTTCTCTTCTATCTTTTCTACTCTTGTTCTGTGTGCAAAAC
Source organism: Sinocyclocheilus grahami (assembly GCF_001515645.1). Classification (NCBI taxonomy): domain Eukaryota; kingdom Metazoa; phylum Chordata; class Actinopteri; order Cypriniformes; family Cyprinidae; genus Sinocyclocheilus; species Sinocyclocheilus grahami. The sequence goes on along the minus strand of NW_015514403.1, from coordinate 195 downwards.
TCTTGAGATACTTCTCACAGGAAGGTAAAACAGCCCAGAGCTTTGGTCATGTGGTCCAGACATTCCCTCCTCTTCTTTTCACTTTCCTCTTTCGTACTTTTGTGTGATTGTGCAGGAACATTTTAGTGAGAGTTACTCAGTGGTGTTTACGTAAATCTGTGCTAAGAGGTTGGTCCTGATTGCCCATAAAAGGTT
>NW_015514402.1:1433-6006 GCF_001515645.1 Sinocyclocheilus grahami | reverse complement strand
ACCTGGGACAACAGGACTATAGTGCCTTTGTGGCTGGTACTGGGGTGGTTGGGTAAAGGGGTTCAGTGATACTGGAGGGGGGAAGGCGGGCAGGTTTGGGGGGTTGGGTCGAGGAGGTATAGGGGGTTTAGTGAGGGACGGGGTGGCCTCATTCTTTATTGCTCCACACAGAGGGTCCAACAAGCTGAGCAAGTCCTGTCCCTCGTTCGGCTCAGTGGGCTTCAATAAATCCGCCTGAGTTTGTGATTGGGAGTGAGGAGACATGTTCAGTGCATGCCGAAACTCTTGCCCTCCAGCGGACACTCCTCCCTCCTTTTCGCTGGCCTGTTTAACCCCGCGCAGCAGGGTCACAGCGGGTGCCAGAACTGCACCCGGTTCAGGTGTTTTTCGACCTTGGGGACGAGGGATTGTGATACAAGCCCCTTCGGTCTTCTCTCCACTGAGATTTGAACTCTCTCTGCTGGGTGGCAGTGCCTCTGGGGGTTCCAAGGGTGGCACGGAGAGAGGTCTCTCCCAGGAAGGTGACTCTTGGCCAAGCAACGTGGACAGGTCTTTTCTTTGGCTCCAGAGCTTGCTGTATGGATTGGAGCTTTTAAGACCAGGGAGTGTGTGTGTGCGCTCACTAGAAGTAAGAGCCATCCGCTGGAGAACAAACAATTAGAACAGGTTTTAAGATAGATAAAGGTCATTTACACTGATAAATTTGGTTGCTTTGGAGTGCTTAAAATCCTATTTTGTACACCTAGAGTTTGAGTGCTTAAAGGAGTGACAACTGTAATCAACTCCTAAAAGATGGCAAAACGTTGCTATGGTTCTCAACATACACCATTTTGAGTTTGGCATTGTCTCCTGTATTCCCTACAAGTGGAACAATAATTTAGGGCAGCATTTCTCAAACCTGATTCATGCATTTTCTCTGATCGAATAGCTATCAGATTGTGAAAAGACCAGGTGTAAATGCCCTCTGAAACACTTTCAAGACGGATTTAAATCTGATCGCTCAAATCACTTCAGGAGGTGGTCTGGGCTGCATTCCAGATGAAACTGGACAAAAAGTGTAAATGCATCTGGTTGTTGAAACCACATGCAAATTTTACTCCTCCCAAAATATTAAAATAATAGTAACGTGTGAGAGCGTTTTATAGGTAATATGGCATGTTATATTCACATATGACTGCGCTAATGCAACAGCGCATATCTGTTGCTTTTGTTGATGTGAAATCCGTTAAATTTGCATATAGTGCAGGAACACATTTATGGAACACATATTTTGCAGAGACACATTTATGTGGCCAAGTGTAAATGGAACCGCTTTAATAAATCAGATAGCTATCTGATCAGAGAAAATACATTAAGTGACCATGACCATGATCTAACCTGGTAGTTGAAGTTGGCATGTTGAGGGTCTGCTCGAAGCTCCTCCAAACTTCTGGCGGAACTGAGTGTAGAGTGTGTGCTGTGAGATGGTTTTGTGGTATTTGTGGTTTCTGTACATTCTTGCTCCCCCTGCTGACTACGGAAGGCATCCTGCAACAGGCTCAGGTCAGAGAACTTGTCTAGCACAGGGCTGGACGGAGCAGTGTTACCTTGGAAGCGCTCCTCAACCTCCTCACCTTCTTCCACAAGCTGTGCCTCTTTCAGAGACCTGTATGGCTGGGGCCTAAGTCACATATGCAAACAAAAACACATTCGCGCGCATCCACGCCACAAATACACACAAACAAGCACACGGACGCACAACACATGCACAAACAAGTACAGACACACAATTATAATTTTCATGTTAGATGAAGAGCTGTTGAAATGGGCAGATTTGATCAATAAAACAATCAAAATCACTTTACATAAATAAGCGGTTGCATGCCTCAGGCTAAGACATCACATTCATTAAATCTAGCCATGCAATAAAACTGATTTAAGCCAACATCAAAAACAAATCTAGCAGGCCACAGCTTAACTAAATACTATGGCGTAAAGCGGCCCCAAAAAGACACTTGAGACACTTGAAAATTAGGTTGTCATTGCATTAGATAACATATTGCCCTCTGGGCTTGATCCAGAACTAAACACTTTGCTGTATTCTTGATTATATGCAGAACTTTAATAGTGCATACATGAGAAATCTAGAGATGACAAGAGTTTGGACAAGAAGCTGTATGGCATGCTCAGATATGAAATGTTTTTTAGTTTAAGTACTTTGTCAATGGAGACTAAACATGCTGGCCCATTCTGTATTACATGCCTATGCATGAAGGTCAGCTAGAGGAACACTGGGAGAAGATTGGGGGCCAAGCACCAAGCCCTGGGGTATCTCTATGTTGATACAATTTATGCTGACAAATTGGTTCTACTGTACAGTACTATAGGTAAGTTCCACAACTAGAATGTGTTTTGGACAGTATCAGTATATTTAATAGTAACACTTGGTTTGATATTTTGTAACCTAATGCAGTGACATCTTTACATTTTTAGTGTGTCCAAATGCTTTTTATATTTAAGTATGTAAAAAAGCCATCAAATATTCACTTTAAGACTAATGGACATTAAAGAAATCAAGGATGAAAACCACTTGAACAGAGACCATTCAAAAGGAGCAGAAAGCAGGAAGTGTTCAGGAAAAGCAGCAATGGAGTCGTCATCCTGAGACAGCTCATCACCCGAAGAATCCTCACACAGAAACACTGTATAGTGACGGGTTGGACGCACGTAACTACAGCGTCAACAGAGATGCACAGCAGCAACAAAAAAAGAAAGCATAAACAAATTGGCAGAGACAAAGAGAGCCAAGTATCAGGTGTAACCACACACAAACACAAATGACAAAAACGACCATCCCAGTGTGAAAGAGAAAGCACAAGAGTGAAGGAGAAAAAGAAAGAGTAAGTGAGACATGCAATCACACAATCAAGACCACAACATTTTTACTGTGCTGATTTGTATGTGATAGATATTTGAGGGATAATGTATAGCCTAAAAACATAATTTTTAACTGAAATAAAATATAAATATTGAAACTAAAAAAAGTTTTGGTTAGTTTAAGTAGGTTTAAGTACTAAAATTACTAGCTGAAATAAAACTGAAACTTTAAAATACACTGAAAATATTTAGAATTTTATTTTAAGTTTTTTTTTTTAAATGGCAAAAGTAAATAAAATCAGTAAACATTAAACTAAAATGAAAACCTGAAAACTTAAAAAAAGCTAAATCAAATTATTAATTAAAAAATCTATAACAGTATACAAATAATAAAAAGAAAAAAAATTTGGTCTCAGCCACTATAGCAAAATAAAACAAGAACAGCAACCGGATGCAAAGTAGAGGCATCTTGTATCAAACCGAAGGAGTTTATTTTGCAATAATGATCTGCTGGCTCTACATTATCCCACTTATTACATTGATATTAATCTAATAAATAAAGGAAAAAGATTTTAGTTCGATTGCTTTCATTATCTTTATTTAAGATTGGCTTAAGTATTCTGCGAAACAGTTCATTACAAATGTAAACAATCTGCCTAACAACAAGAGAAACACTGATACAATAATACAGTATTACCTTTATATATTACCAATCTGCAAAACAAGTTACTTTTTCCTAAACAATTTAGTCAACATGCATAGCTATAAATTGCCATGTCATCTTCTATTTTAAGTTCACTCATCCAGATCTTTGTGTATCTACCTGCTCACAATTCTTCTGAATGGACAAATATAAAGTTTAGCTGACATTGAACAATTCAATCTGACCAATGCCGTGAATGCGAAGTAAAATGCTCCCTAGATAGAAACACAAAGACCATTGTCTATTTGTTTGTGTTTTGCAACTGCATGTGAGAAAGGTTAAATGTTTGAGTCTTACTGTTCAGGGCTTCCTTCGATGCCAATGTTACTTCGTGGTCTCTTTGGCACCAGAGGCCGAGGAGGTCGAGCCTGCAAACACACGCAAACACAGGTTTTTTAAACAGTATACCAATGTCTTAAAAAGTTCTGGATTTGTTAAATCCTTGTAGATGTCACTGCAGTCACTGTTAAGTCAGAAGTCAATTGCTCCTTTTAGACAGCAAGGATCAGAGGTCAAGATCCTATCAAATGTAAACAGAAATGCGGTATCCAACACCTGAAGAGTGGCAGACAGAATAAAGCACCCTTTAAACCGAAGGAAAAAAGTTTGTGTGGTAGAAAAGTAAGTGCAAACACATGACAAACTCATTCAAGTGTGACTGAGCATTATTCTGTAGAAAAATAATTGATGTTATATCACACAGGCATGTAAATACACACACATACATGCACACAAACAGTATCCAGTCAGAACACACAAATATAACACACTCCAGTGCACCAGGCAGGGCAGAAGGGAATATTTGAGCTCAGGGTGACAGGTCAGAGGACAGGGATGAGAGTGCTGTACTCACAGGTCGTGTGCTGCTTTGTAGTTTGGAGGGATGGGGGGGAGGGGGACGTTGTGGCCGAGGGGGCCGTGGGGAACATGACTGCTCAGTCTGCTCCAAACATACATACATACATACACACACACACACTTTTATCTGTGAAAATATGACTTCTTTCACACTTT
>NW_015514402.1:0-268 GCF_001515645.1 Sinocyclocheilus grahami | reverse complement strand
ATGTATTTCCAAGAAAAAAGCATTGTCTTATATTCGGGTCAATACAGGTACATTATTTTGAAGTTGCCACGATTATAATACCGTACATGTACATTACAGTGATATACTATATCATTTGAAATCAACAACAATTTACACTATATTAATGCTCTTTGCCAAAATTTTGCAATTTCCAAATCAGTTATAATTCCCCACACCCACCTGTCCAAAGTGAACTGTGATCGGACGTCTCTGGTCCCAGGTGAGGGAGTCTTTGCTGTGTGTGGAG
>NW_015514401.1:5089-6006 GCF_001515645.1 Sinocyclocheilus grahami | reverse complement strand
TTTTTGAAATGTTATGTTTAAAGATGCAAATGAGGCGTTTCCTAATTAAGTATACACAAATTTCCAGAAAATAAATCTAAACATTGGATAAAGCCAGGTTCAAAATTCTTGTTATATTTTGTTGACAGTGAGGATTTTGGATATCTCTTTTTCTCACTGTATAATTTGAAAAATATTGTCTTGAGTCAGAATTTTTTTACTAGGTTTTTAGGCATAAAACGCTGTACAAAACCAGGTGGATGATATATGAGCAAATCGCTCTATTAAAATCTTCAGAATGTAGATTGGAATTCAATTCTGAAATTTGGTGCATGTGAAGTGGAGTTAAAAACTTATTTTGATAAAACAGCCTTTAAAGATATGTATTTTAACTGAAATCTACAGAAGTAAAGAGATAAAGCGCAATAATAAAATCGGGTGAATGATATATAAACAAACCCCTCAAACAAACTCAGAATATAGAAAAGAATAAAACTGTAAATTTTGGTGTATGTAAGTGCTGCTGCAGTGGAGATAAACTCTTTAAATGTATGTATTATAATTGAAATATAGACGCCAGTAGATAAAGTGCAACAAAATAAACACTTGAAAGTGTATTTTGGATGTTTTCTTTTCACTATTCTGAAAGAATATGTTATGGACAGCCAAATAACCCAAAATGTCTAAATTGACCAGAATGAAAAATGTTTTACCTGTAGTGTCTTGCCTAAGATAGTATTATTCATAAAATTATATTGGAATATTATATGCTCCTGGTTAGCTTCTGGCTCTTTTAAAGCACCAGAATATACCGCACATGGTTTTCTAAAGTTGAGCTCTCTGCGGTTTGGGAGTGGCGTTTTTGGAGATGATGATGAATATTTGATGGGCCGGCGGAAGGGTTTCACTCTGGGTTCTCTGACGCTTCCGTGTGGAAG
>NW_015514401.1:2336-3874 GCF_001515645.1 Sinocyclocheilus grahami | reverse complement strand
GTGCAGGTCCCCGACCCTCTTGATGGAGGCCAGTGCAAGCAAGAGCAGAGTCTTCATTTATAGAAACCTCAGCTGTAGTGCTTTGAGCACTAGAGACAGGTCCCAAGAGGGTATAGAGGGGGGTCGGGAGGATTCAACCCTCTGGCCCCCCTAAGGAACCTGATGACCAGGTCATGCTTCCCTACCGACTTCCCTTCCACGGGGCCATGGTTAGCAGCAATCGCAGCAACATAGACTTTAAGGATGGAGGGAGACAGCCTTCGCTCCAACCCTTGCTGCAAAAAGGACAGCACGACTCTGATCGGGCATCTCCGGGGGTCTTCTCGATGAGAAGAACACCACTCGACGAACAGGTTCCACTTCAAGGTGTAAGCGTGTCTCGTAGACGGTGTTCTCGCTGAAGTGATGGTAGAACCTCCGCGTCCCGTCCAGGGACCAGACATGACGTTTCCAGAGGTCTGGATGCGGGTGCCACAGGGTGCCCCATCTCTGAGCCAGTAGATCCTTCCTCAGAGGAATCTGCCAGGGAGGGGTTGTCACGAGGAGCATTAGTTCCGGGGACTAGGTCTGTGTGGGCCAGTAAGGTGCCACAAGCAGGACCTGCTCCTCGTTCTCCCTGATCTTGCACAGCATCTGTGCGTGAAAGCTCACTGGGGTAAACGCATACTTGCACAGGCCCCCCGGCCTGCTGAGTGCCAGCTGGACCGTCTGGGGATGGAGTCTCCATTCTCCGGGGAGCGCAGCTCGTGACAGTTCGTCGGGCGTACGGTTGTGCAGACCCAGAATATGAATGGCACGAAGCAACCCCAGATGCTTCTGATGTAAGCGCCCTCTGAGACGGTTGGATGCAATCATCGCATGCCAATGTGCATTGGCTCATTTAGTTTACACTCAAAGTGGATTGGTCTCTCTAAGCGAGACCCTATTTGTCGGTCATTACCGACGTGATGTCAAGAGTGACCGACTGAAAGTGAACTTTGGGGGAACATTGTTTTGAAATTTATCTAAAAAACAATTCTTGTCATGGTTATAACTTTATTTAAGGATTACAAGAACATTTCTTACAACATTCTGCTAACTTTATTTAACCCTAAATATAACATTATTTTTTATATTCTAAGAATGTTAAAATGTAAATTTTTCTTGTTGTGATTAGAATGCTATCTGAAGGTTACAAAAACATTTCTTAGAATGTTCAATAAGTACAAAGAACACCATAAAAACATTTTGAGAATGCTGTTCCCAGAATGTTTGCTCTCAATGTTGTCCCTACATTTATAAAACTTAAAAAAAAACATTAGTGGAAGTTGTGAGAACTGTTAGTTCTGGGATTATTTACTCGACCTGCTGTTTTTATAAAGCTGTATGAACTTTATTATTTTTCAGAACACAGAAGAAGAAATGTAAACGTTGCTCATGATTATTTTATGATACTTTTGGCAGACAACATGGTTACCATCACTATAAAAATGTATATGATCAATAAATCTTGACAACTTACGCTTTTACATTACTTTAACTCTAAATAATGTAACCAA
>NW_015514401.1:0-1482 GCF_001515645.1 Sinocyclocheilus grahami | reverse complement strand
AAAGAACGAAAGTCAAAGAGGTTTAGAATAACACGAGGTTGAGTAAATAAAGATAGAATGTCATTTTATTTATTTATTTAGTATTTCAGTATGCAATAATATTTTGAATAGCTTTTATTTTTAAGATATTTTCAGTTTTAATTTTAGTAATGTTAGTAATTTTGTTTTGTGCTTTTGTCATTGTTTAGCCTTTATCTATTTTATTTTTATTTTAGTATTTCAACTTTTTTGACAACTAACTGAAACGTTGCTAATTTTCATGTAAGTATTTTTAAGTTTTTCATCAAATATTTGTTATTTCATTTCAGCTTTATTAATATATTAATGTATGCAATATTTAAATTAGCTTTTAGTTTGTATATATTATAAGTTTTTACTTTTATTTTTTAGTACTTTTATGAATTTTATTTTATGAAATGTATTCATTTGTTTTTATTTCAGTTTTAATTTTAATATTTCAACTCATATTACTTGAATTAGTTGTCAAGGCAAGATTACAAAATTTTGGAATGATGCATTTGAGGATGCATTTATAGAAATATTTTTTAAGTTAAAGTTTTTTCATGCAATATTATATTTTCAGTTTTTATTTTAATCGTAGTTTAAGTTTTAGTAAATTTGTTATGTGCTTGTCATTTTTATTAGTTTTTTTTAAAATAGCTTTAATTTATTCATATTTCAGTTTTAGTAATAGTACTGAATTTTATTTAAGTTGGTTTTTAATGTTTATGTTTCGCATCTAATATTTTTTTTATATGATTTCAGCTTTATTTCAATTAATGAAAAAGATTTTTAACAGTTTTAGTTTAAGTTAATAACGACACTGTCTTCAGGACATTGAGAATGACTTCTAAATGGACACCATTCAGCATTTTGCCTCTATAAACACTAGCATGATATGCAACAAGCTGTTACGTGTGAATAAATGACAAGAATTACTACAACAATAGAAACACAGCCTAACAGAAGCAGCAGCTCTTTCCCCCACAGCTGTAATAACTGCCCCGCGGGGTAATTAGCGGCTGCTCTAAAGTTCTCGTCTCTGAGGTCCTCTCATATTCATGTGAGCAGCAATTAGTGCGTTGAATTTAAAGTCAATGGTGTGGTTTTTAATGCGGTGTCACTCTGGGGGTCGTCATTTCTCTCATCGGTCTAATTTGAGATGCTTTTAAGAGCGGATGTCATTAAAACACTCCAGCAGAGATGCTTTGAGCTTCAAACTAAAAGACTATTAGCAAATGCAAGGTATAATCGTGCATATATGATATCTGACATAAATTATATTGACTGTAGGAAAAGTCCGTAAAAATACGGCCCGATGTAATATGAAGGAATTTTTCATATAGATTTTGTTTTACCTGTACTTTGAACTACACATTGATATTATGCAGTGTTTTAGGGTTGAAGAAAATGTCCATAAATTTGGAAAATGTACTGGTCATTCTTTTCCAGGACTTTATCTGTTTTTCTATGGATTTTTTT
>NW_015514400.1:4682-6008 GCF_001515645.1 Sinocyclocheilus grahami | reverse complement strand
CACCTAAAACACAAAGAAAAAACCTACACTGCTTAATAATTTAACTACACTGCTTAATAATTTAACAGCGTTTAACAAAAGAAAGAAAGAAAACTACTATGGCGGAGAAAAAGAGAGAAAGAGGAGAGGCGCCAGCAGCTGTATAGCTCCATCTAGTTTGTCTGACCAACAAGATCTAAAAGCTGCTGTAGCAAGTGATTTTTTTTTTAAAGAATTGCAGCTTCTTATATAGTAGCTATAGGAGACTAAAGTTTTAGTGCACATAATGGCTCCACAGACGACGCCATCTTTGATTTAGCTCAACCATTCCCTGTATCTGTAACGGAAGAGGTCTGACACAACAGGTTAGTATATATAAAACAGGTTTATTGGGTCACAGAGAGTACTGGGGTAGGGTTCAGAGGATGTGATGGTGAGGGAAGAGTTCGAAGGATATGATGAGTGGGGTAATCCGGGTCTTTGGCTGTACAGGAGCTGGAATGCAGGCAGGAGGAGCACACACCTCAGCAATCCGGGAACTAGGAGGAACAGGAGACACTTAGAGACGAGGAGACACTAGGAGGAACACAGGAGGTGAGTAATGCAGGAAGTATTCCAATGGCAGTAGCAGCAAAGCCATTGAGTCCTCTACGTGTATACGAGGCGCGTTTCCATTACCCTTCAAACTGCGCAAATTGAAATTGCGAATTGAAAATACGCCTAATGGAAACGCGTCAATTTCGCAAAAACTCCCATATATCGCTAAAAAGTTTTTACGCTCGCATGAGGTGGTTTTTCAGGCAATGCGAAAAAGGATTGATAAGCAAAACTGCAATGGAAACGGCTTTTTCGCATTCACAGGTTACATGGTGTATGTAAAAAGTAATATGATCATTCTTCAATGTACTATAACCTCCAAGAAACACTTCATAAGTGGCCGCGCTCCAGTATAAGGGGCTTTCCCTACTATTAATACTTAAGACAATTTACACTGCACACGTCTGCGGTGCAGTGTGGCTCTGATACGGTCACTGAAGCTGATTACGGCCACTCAATGCTTGTGTTTATGTTTTTATACAGGCTATGGTTTATTCCAGCCGCGCCACGCACGTTTCTGAAGCGGCTCTCTTTGCTGTTTCTGTAAAAATACATGCATAAGCCTCCTTTGAATAAATCCGTCAAAATCCCACTAAAATCCGTTGCCATGACTTATCGCGAGAGGCAAAAGGTTACGTTTTAGTCGCATAACATTGGTTAATGGAAACACCGTCATTTCGCAATACTTTTTTTATCGACATTTATAAAATATTGCCAAAGTTTTGCACAAATCTGTAATGGAAACGCACC
>NW_015514400.1:0-1190 GCF_001515645.1 Sinocyclocheilus grahami | reverse complement strand
CCTCCTTCGCGGTCAAAAGTGACCGAAGCCTTGAAATGTAACTTCTTTCTTTTTTTCAGGAAAATCAATGTAATATATTTTTGTTCAATAATATTTTTTGATTATTATTTATGATTTTGAGGGAATTTTATGATACTATGCAACTAACAACAGCGAAAACAATCAGTATCAAACAGTAGATGTAAAAAAGAGGAATACAAATGTAATAATTATAAACAATTTTAACTATATATTTACAAACTAATTATTTTATGCATTGCTGCACATGCAACAGATATCAGGAACATCTGTTAGGCTAAAATACGGTAAGATCAAACACAATAATTATCAAACAGTAAATTAAAGAAAAAGAGGAATAAAAATCTAAATAACCGTAAATAAATAGAATTATAACTATTTACATACAAACAGTAATTATTTTACACATTGCTGCAAATGCAACAGACAATGTTACAGTGTCTCTTGCACACTGGAAGTTTGCACTTTATACAAAAGCTGCTGGTTTTCACATGCTTTAACCACGTGGAGGGACCAGCCGCGGAGGCACGAGACGTGGAGGGCCGAGCCGTGGAGGGACCAGCCGCGGAGGCACGAGCCGCGGAAGGACCAACCGTTGAGGCACGAGCCGTGGAGGGACCGGCCGTTGATGGACGAGCCGTGGAGGGACCGGCCGTTGAGGCACGAGCCGTGGAGGGACCAGCCGCTGAGGCACGAGCCGTGGAGGGACCAGCCGCTGAGACCAAGCCGTGGAGGGACCAGCCGCTGAGGCACGAGCCGTGGAGGGACCAGCCGCTGAGACCAAGCCGTGGAGGGACCAGCCGCTGAGGCACGAGCCGTGGAGGCACCAGCTCTGCAGTCAACAGCCGTGGAGGAACCACCTTCCTCATCCATGGAATCCTGCACTTTTTTTAGGAAGCTCACAGAGGCTGGTGTGCGAGGAATGCTTTGCCTTCTTTTCACACCAGCGCTTTCCCCAGCTCCTCCAGAAAATTCCTCCTCCTGGAGCTTTTCCCCTGTCTCCAGGTGGGATTGATTTCCCTCCACAGCACAAATGAATTGTAGGCTGAAACATCGATTGTATTGAAGAAGAGAGCCATGGGCAGCGAGCTGTCTTCCATCCACATGTGTATGTCGCAACGATCTGGAATATTACACACACACACACACACACACACACACACACACACACA
>NW_015514399.1:4212-5724 GCF_001515645.1 Sinocyclocheilus grahami | reverse complement strand
GTTTTTAGTAAAAAGTCCTTTTTCTGATTAAATTAGTAACTTATTTTTTAAATACACACTTTTAATTTATTTTGGTTTTAGTACAATGACAATATAAAATCATGTTTTCATAAAAAAAAACATTTTATTTGCACAGTATAAATGTGTCTTTTTACATGAAAATACAATACCATTTAAAAGTTTGGTTTGGTATGATTTTTTACAAATGTTTTTGAAAGAAGTCTTTTATGCTCACCAAGGCTGCATTTTGTCACACAGTGGTTGAATAAAAGAACTGGATCCATCTGAAAGCAGTTTTCTTTAATCAAAATAAACTCAGGTACACACTTCTCAGGGTCTTAGGAAACAAAACATGATAGACGACCACTAAAAAAGAAAAAAGGCCAAATCTGACCAAGAATAACTAAAAAATGAGAACTTTATACAGTGAAACTGAACTGAGAACAGTACAAAACTAACGCAAAAACACCTAAGACCCAGAAAAAGACATAACACATTAATTAGAAGAAAAATACAGCCAAAACAGTAATACTGTATATTACAATTTAAAATACATGTAATCATGTGATGGCAAACCTGAATTTTCAGCATCAGTACTAGTCTTTAGTCTCACATGATCCTTAAGAAATAATTTCAATATGCTGATTTGGTGCTCAAGAAGTATCTTTTATTTTTACCATCAATGCTGAAAGCAGTTGAGCTGCTTTTCAGGATTCTTTGATAAACAGAACATTAAAATGAGCAGCATTTATTTGAAATATAATTATTTTGACATTATTAATATCTGGCACTTTTGGTCAAATTAATGCCCCCTTAATGCATACAAGCAATAATTTCTTTAAAATAATGTAAAAAATCTTGCTGACCCCCAAATTTTAACCGCAATGTATAGCTGCCTTTATATTTTAGGGGTTCATTTGGGGGTTCCTAGCATTAACACTTTTGAAAACCTCTGATCTAGAGCACCCATCCCACTCTGATTAGTGTCATAATTTCTTCAAAAGCCTGAACTTTTTGAATTAGCATTCCAAATTTGAATAATATTTTCAGTCGCTCACTGAAGCTACATTTAACATTTTCTTTTAATGAATCCTTGTCATACTTCACCAAAAACTACTACAAAACTTAAAAAAAATTGCCAGTGCCAAAGTTGAGGGGAACACACTTTGATCAAATGCACATCAGTAGCATTCAGAAGAGGCGCTCTAAGCGTGTTTGGAGGTGTGTTCTTATACATGGAGTGCATACTCTTACGCTCTCCTGCACTATTTTAAATTAATGTGTCAGCGCCTCTGATCTGCTCTTGACTGTGGTTTATGTTCTGATTTGGAGCCAATGAGCCAGTAGTGTATAGCAAATCTCTGGGGTCCCCTGTAAAGTGCTAGACAGGCTCCACCCACAAACAGTGACATCACATACAGTCTTCACATTTGTATAAAGCGCTACAGCAATGACGTATACTTGTAGGCCAACTTAGAAGTTCACATCCCCCTGGTTCTCTTGAGAAAAACC
>NW_015514399.1:0-357 GCF_001515645.1 Sinocyclocheilus grahami | reverse complement strand
GTGATACATTTTAGGGCTGCAGAAAATAATATTTGAAGTAGATAATTCAATCTCCTTTCCCTCATGCCCTCAGGTATCACTCCTAGAATAGCCACAGTTGGATCAAAAGGAATATCAATATAAAATATATCTCCAAATACTTTAGAAATATCTTACCAGAATTGTTGTATCTTTGAGCAGGACCAAAAGATATAAGAGTGGTTTCCAAAAGGTCACCACACTCTCTCCAGCATCTGCTAGATGATACTATTCGCATCTTTGCTACAATTTGTGGAGTGCAAATTCATTAAAACCATTAAATTAAAAACCAACCTAATGCAGATGGTATAAAGTTATTTATTGTACTTATACTAGATA
>NW_015514398.1:4260-6011 GCF_001515645.1 Sinocyclocheilus grahami | reverse complement strand
GCCGCTCTCATCAAACACAGCCAGGCGAGAGCAGAGCATATGCAGTGAGAGTAACTCGCAGTGATGACACTCAGCTCCCTCGAAAGCTGACCGTGCATGCTCCGCTCCTAAACAAACAACACACAGATCGTGTGTATCCCCCGCTGCCAGATAGCGTTACCAGAGTTGCCCATTTACCACACCTTGTTACAGCACAGTAGGGCTATTGCAAACAGAAACAATACTGTACTACATAGATGTTTCCTGTCAGCCCGATTTTTGAGTGGACTTTGCTGTTCCGATGAGCATGAACGGTATACGAGTGGAGCACTCACGTGGGCCGTGAGCGACTGAGCGGAGTGCACACACATAGATAATACGCAGAGCGTCACACCATGTGAAAGTGAAACCTGAGCGGTGAACTAATTTTCGGCAGCCTGAATTTCAGTGCATCTCTAATTATTGGCGACATCAGAAATGGATATTATACAATAGCTGCTTTTTTGAACATTTTAGCAATTTAAATATATTAAAAAATGATTTTTTTACACGGCACCCCTGCTCTCGACAGATGGCACCCCGGTTGGGAAACACTGCCCTAGACCACACGGCTGGATTATTGTGACTGCTCTTTCTCATCCTGTTAGTCTAACCACAGTGGAATAAAGAGGTGTGCTTTTCATCAGGCTAATTTGTGGTGAAATCTCAGGATGATAGGGATGAATTTAAATGGGTTACTTCTGTGTGTGCACTGCGGTAGATGCTAAAGTGATGAACCCCCGTCACTGGTGAGCTTGGCATGTCTTGAAACATATCATTTTCTATCTTTTCCTATATAGATTTCAGTTTCTGTCAGTAGCAGGTTTCATCTCACTGTTCAAACACTCCTTATGATGTGGGCTGATGCTTAGGTCTAGTAGCTTATCATGTGTCAGTGTAAACGTGTTATTAAAAGAAAATATGTATTCCCAACAAAGCAGTGTTTAGCAGGTGCGTTGCATGGAGTTTTACATTAATTTACATTTATATTGATTTTCTTGGCAGGTGTTTTCATTAACTATAAACTACAAACAGTCATTTCAACAGAAAGTTAACAGTGCAAATGGTTAGTGAAATTAATTTTACCATTGATGAACCTAACCTCAGGTTGCTTGAATGCTGCTGTTCCTTTTTTATGTATACTTTATGAATATAATTTTAGAATAAACAAGATGTGTTGGTGATCCGGTTTGGATAATTTCCAAATCTCACCATCCACTTCTCTTTATTGTTCCTGCAGAGTTACCAGTCACTCATGGTAAAATTGCCATGTTAGAATGATTTCTAAAGGATCATGTGACACTGAAGACTGAAGAAATGACTGCTGAAAATTCAGCTTTGCCATTACGGGAATGAATTAAATGTTCAAATGTATTACATATAAAATAGCTATTTTAAATTGTATTCATATTTCATAATATTTCAATTTTTTTACTGTATTTTGATCAAATAAATTCAGCCTTAGGTGAGCATAAAATACTTTGTTCAAAAACGTTTTAAAAATCTCACTGACAACAAACTTCTGAACTGTTATGCATCATTATTATTGCTGTTGTTGTTTTCTTTTTTTTTTAATCCACCTTGAAAAGTCAAAACTTCCCCTGTTTTTATAAAAATAATTATATATAACAATTGTATGCCTTGAAAACATTAGAAGTGATTGTGTATTCCTACAATTTCGCCGTTTAAATTTTTTGTCTTTCTTTTTCTTTGTCTCTCTTTTGTCTGTTTCA
>NW_015514398.1:0-1176 GCF_001515645.1 Sinocyclocheilus grahami | reverse complement strand
CATTTTTTTTATATCAGCTTTCAAAATAAGTAATATATATATATAGATGGGAACAATTCAAGTAACGGTCTGTCAATTTAATGCAGAAATTTGGTGTGCTTAATTATATATTTAAAAAATAACAATTAATTATTCCATTGTAATTGTGTTCAAAAACAGCCGGATGGAGCACAACAGAATGGAACAGAATGCTTTCATCTGCCAGAGCAATGTCATTTTCAATTATTTTCGTTTTTATTTTTTTTACGTGCATAGCAAAACACAAATTAACAAATCATTTGTGCATGATTTATCTTCATTTGGGGCTTTTATTCTTCTGAAGATTATTTGTGGTATTAATTGTGATTAATTTGATTAATCAGCATATCATAATAAATCCAATTAAACATTTTCAATGA
Organism: Sinocyclocheilus grahami; assembly: GCF_001515645.1. Classification (NCBI taxonomy): domain Eukaryota; kingdom Metazoa; phylum Chordata; class Actinopteri; order Cypriniformes; family Cyprinidae; genus Sinocyclocheilus; species Sinocyclocheilus grahami. The sequence goes on along the minus strand of NW_015514398.1, from coordinate 778 downwards.
TTGCCAGCACTAATAATAGCACACAAAAAACTGGGAGCCATATTTAAAGAGAAAAAAATGCTCTTACACACCAAGCCCAGGAAGATGTGTCACAACCTTCCTAGAATGCGTTTGACCAAAGCCCTGTCAGAAAGCCTTCACTCACGTCTTCCCACACTGCTAAAATCGATTGCCGCTAAATTCCTCCAGTCGTTTGACTGACAGTTTCGCTCTATTAATTTCACCTTTTTGTCATGTTGAATCACTGCCACCTCCTTTGCTTTATTATGTGTGGCAAGCTGGCACACTGCAAATCATTTGCATGTTGAACGTTTAGGGTTCCTCTCTTTGGATTAGGAATGCTTCTATAATAATAAAATGTAAAAATCAAATAAATCTATTACACTGGGCTCACAAAGAGTATGTGGATACATACGTCACATTGTCATTGCTTTCTTTCTTCATTCATTCATTCATTAGTTTTATTTTTTATTTTCCAAATTATTTATCCTCACAGTAACTGTCCAAATACTTTTGAAGGCCATTTACAGTAAATCACATATCAAATTCTGCAAGTGTGTTGAGAAATTTTTAATGGACTGAATTCTGGATGAACTTGTATATCATCTTTGCTCACATATTCAGACTGCATGTTTTTGCACTAAAAAGTCTCTTGTGCATAAAGCTGTGAATGAGCAGAATATCAATGAAATTTGTAGTTGTCTAATGACAGGATTTCTCACTGTTTAAAAAGTATGCAGCTCACAGCATATCAATATCATGTCATACTGCTAGAAGG
>NW_015514397.1:5137-6011 GCF_001515645.1 Sinocyclocheilus grahami | reverse complement strand
ATAGGATGAGCGACAATCGTAAAACGCCTCTTGAGATCGGCATTAATGCACTCTTACAATGTCACATACTTATAATGAGAGATTGAGAATTAAACTCCAGCGCATGATCTCGTGTTTCAGACAGGAATGATTGTTTAAGTCATGTGTGTTGTTGAGGAGATTGCTGTGCTGGTGTTTTACTAAGTGTTTTTACTTGCTGGACTATAAAGCATGTGGAAAAATCCTACAGATTCACATTGAAAGTTGCTTTTCACCTGTTATTTTTTTTCTCGTCTCTTTACGTCATGTCAGTCAGTCTAGCGTTAAAAAACAGCACATTTGCTTCAAAGACTGTATTTTATCACATCACTGATGCCACAGTTTATAAAACACACCACACCAGTGAAGGCTGTGATGCTGTGATATTCCCATATTTTGCCTGACAGTAAATGGAGATATTGGTTCTTGCTGCTGTTATTGAGATTGTGTGATTGTTCTCATGCAGGACGCAGAGACTGCAGCCCGAATACTGCTGGATCAAGGCCAGGTGAGATAAAACTTTGCTGGATATACATGATTGATATACATGCTTCATATTACAGGTTCATTGATGTTTTTTCTTTAAACGAGTCAGGTTTAGATCTAGCTCAGGATGTCACACTTTTCATGTCAACTACCCATTATTACTTTTCATTATCTTGAATTGTATATGCATAAGCATGATTTTATTGAACATTCACCTCTTTCTGTGTGTTTGTGTAGGAACACCGTGTCGAGACGCCTCACGGCGTGCTGCATGTGACGGTTAACGGAGCTGGAAACGCACGCAGACCGGCCATACTGACCTTCCATGATGTGGGAATGGACAGTAAGTCACTCTCTCTCTCTCTCTCTC
>NW_015514397.1:0-2877 GCF_001515645.1 Sinocyclocheilus grahami | reverse complement strand
ACAAAAGAACAGATGCATTAATGCATTTGGCAGATGATTTTATTAAAAGTGACTTACATTGCATTCAAGCTATACATTTGATTATGTCATTTTCTAAAACAAGAAAGTTTTTATTGAGAAGCTTCTGGAATTATATCCAGTTTAAACATGTGGCAAAGCAACATTTCCATTAATGTTTAAAAAGTTCTACTTGGTGCTTTTGGAAGCTTTGCCTATGGTCTGCAGGTCTGACCACGTTGGGGTGGTTCATCATTAGTTTGTGTCTGATAGTGAACAGGCAAACATTGGTTATCAATGACCTCACAAGCAACGATCACAAAATATGCACCATTATGAAGGTCATTAATTTCACACTGTTCCAGCACATTGTTCCAAGTGCTTTGAACAGTGTACACTGTGAACATAGTCATACTGATGCACATGTTTCCTGTGTATCTGCTGCCTTGTCCATTGCAGATTCTTATAATGCTCTCGGTGTCATCTCTATGTAGGAAAGATTGTGTAATTTCACAAAGACGCGTTCTGGTTAGGTAGTTTGCCCAAGCCTGTTCACTGTTCATGTCGAAAACGTTTGAGAGAATATGGCGGTGATTAAAATTATTGTATGCGTAGTTATTCAGACATCTCTGGCAGGGATGTGCCCAGTTAGAAAAAAGGCCTGGACACATCTCTGGTTGATCATTGCTGAAACTGATGTTTTTCAATCCATCACTGAACACTAGAGTCACTAGGTGCATGAAGAGAACCGCCAGTCCCATCCTGAAAACAGGAGAGATGGTTAGAGCATCACAGTCAGTTGAAATAGTCAGTAAGATAACAGACACCAGCTGAATGACTTCTGTACGATGATAAAGCTTAAAAGACAATTTTGTGGCCAAACACACCAATATCATTTACAAGCGTAGCTTATTTGCCCACTGCATTCTGGTTTTTATAAATGATTGTTTCAAAGACTATAAGGAGATTCACAAATATTTTAGCTTTATGACTTTTCACTAGCATGTAAGACTTTTACAAATGTTTAATGTTGTATACTCAAGCCTTTGTGGAAATTATACAAATTGAACGTTTTACAAGCAAATGGTTTTGAAGGAACTGAGTCAGTTTTGTTTTGGCCCCAGCCAAATTTGAATGATAAAAAAACAAACAAAAAAAACACGTACAACCTCAATCTCCAGTTCGTCTTTGTATAATTTGACCCACATTTGCAGCAGATCACATTAAAGTCATATGACAAGGTTGAAAAGACAATTTCAACAAAATTCCAAATAGTAGACAATTTGGTTTCTAGTCTATTTTGTTCCAAAATTATTAGCTAAAATAGTTATAAGCTTCATGGTTATTTAGTGCTGACCGCATAATATCCTGATGCAAATGATCACCTGGAAAATACTGTATGAATTAAAAAAAGCAGTTAGTAAATAAATAGATTGCAAGTCTAAAAGGGGCAAGTTCTTATTCTTATAAAGAATAGACTAAGAATAGAGAGTGCTAGAGTTAGAGGGTCAAATAAAGATGGAAGAGATGTGTTTTTAGCCAATTCTTGAAGATGGCTGAGGACTCAGTTGCTCGGACTGAGTTGGGCAGGTCATTCCACCAGGAGGGAACATTTAATTTAAAAGTCAGTGAAAGTGATTTTGTGCCTCTTCGAGATGGCACAGTAAAGTGAAGTTCACTTGCAGAACGCAAGCTTCTAGAGGCACATAAGTCTGAAGTAATGAATTTAGGTAAAGGGGTGCAGAGCCAGTGGTAGTTTTGTAGGCAAACATTAATGCCTTGAATTTTATGTGAGCAGCTACTGGTAGCCAGTGCAAACTGATAAACAGAGGTGTGACGTGCATTCTTTTCAGCTCGTTAAAAATGTATCTTGCTGCCACGTTCTGTATTAATTGTAAAGGTTTCATAGAACTGGCTGGAAGAATTGGCTTTGTCATACCTTGACAAAGGCTACTAGCTAAAACGTTGATTAAAAAATAGCCAATGCTTAAGTGAGTGTGCAGTTGTTTTTTTTCAATTAGAAGTGGCTGGAAGACCTGCCAAGAGAGCATTGCAATAGTCCAGCCTGGACAGAACAAGAGCTTGAACAAGGAGTTGAGAAGCATGTTCAGAAAGAAAGGGTCTGATCTTTCTAATGTTGAATAAAGTAAATCTGCAGGACCGGGCAGTTTTAGCAATGTGGTCTGAGAATGTCAGCTGATCATCAATCATAACTCCAAGGTTTCTGGCTGTTTTTGAAGGAGTTATGGTTGATGTGCCCAACTGGATGGTAAAATTGTGATGAAACGATGGGTTTGATGGAACCACAAGCAGTTCTGTCTTAGCCTGGTTGAGTTGAAGGTGATGGTACTTCATCCAGCAAGAAATGTCTGTTAGACATGCTGAGATGCGAGCAGCTATTGTCGGATCATCAGGATGGAATGAGAGGTAGAGTTGAGTGTCATCAGCATAGCAGTGATATGAAAAGTCATGTTTCTGAATGACAGAACCTAGTGATGCCATGTAGACAGTAAAGAGAAGTGACCCAAGAACTGAGCCCTGAGGCACCCCAGTAGTTAGATGTTGTGACTTGGACACCTCACCTCTCCAAGATATCTTGAAGGACCTATCTGAGAGATAAGACTCAAACCACTGGAGTGCGGTTCCTGAGATAACCTTTGCCGATAGGGTTGACAGGCGGATCTGGTAGTTAACCATGTCAAAAGCAGCGGACAGATCCAGCAAGACTGAAGATTATTAAGTATTGAAGATTTGGAATCCGCTCTTGCCAGTCTTAGGGCTTCAACAACTGAGAGCAAGGCAGTCTCGGTTGGATGTTCACTTCTGAAACCAGACTGGTTGCTGTCAAGGATGTTGTTCTGTGTGAGAAAGGCAGAGACT
>NW_015514396.1:4329-6021 GCF_001515645.1 Sinocyclocheilus grahami | reverse complement strand
ATATATATATATATTTATTTATTTATTTATTTATTTATTTACAGTATATATGCAAGAAATGTATATTAATATGTAAATTAAATTCAAAGTGTGTATATACTGTATAGAGAGAGGAATTAGAAAATGTTTTCTGCGGTGTATTCTCAATTCAAATTTAAACTCATGATTGGAAAAAAAGAGCCTTGAATTCACAAATTTGTTCAACCATGTATGAAAGTCAGCAGGGCTTTGTAACTGTAGCAAATACTTTGCTGTTTTTCTTTGTCTTCAATAAATGTCTAACACCGTGGGATGGTGATTTGTTCCTTTGTTTACCCTGTTCCCACAGCATTTGGTAATGCCAAGACTATACGCAATGACAACTCCAGTCGGTTTGGAAAATACGTAGACATTCACTTCAACAAGCAAGGAGCTATCGAGGGGGCAAAGATTGAGCAGTACCTGCTGGAGAAATCAAGAGTTTGCAGACAGGTGAGAGAGGATCGGCAGAACTCTATATCATGCTATTGATTATGGTGATGTGATTATATCTAACTGTCTTTGCAGGCAGCTGATGAGAGGAACTACCATATATTCTACTGTATGCTGGCAGGCATGAGCCCTGATCAGAAGACTAAATTAGGCCTGGACCTGGCCACAGACTACAATTATCTTACTATGGTGAGGGCCTGTTTTTATCAGACCACTAATGCACTTTTATGCATTTTCTTGTACCTTATGAAAGCATTTGAATAGATCTTTCCATTACAGAAATAGTTCACCCAACAATGAAAATTCTCATGTAGTTCTGAACCTGAATGACTTGCTTTCTTCTGTGGAACACAAAATGTAATTATTCTGAAGAATATAAAAAAACTGGGTCTGTCTTTCTCCAATGACAAATTAAATGGCATAAAGTTGTATATAGGTGGCCCATATGAATTGTGTACTGTATTCCAAGTCTTCTGAAGTCATATTGACTGCTTTATATACTTTTATTGTGCTTTTTGTCATTTTGGAGCTTGACAGCGCCAACTCCCATTCACCTTCATTGTGTGGAAACAAGCAGCCAGGACATTCTTCAAAATTTCTCCTTTTGTGTTCCATTGAAGAAAATAAGTCATACGGGTTTGAAAGAGTAAATGATAACAGATTTTTGAGTGAACTGTTCTGTTAATATAACAAGAAAACATATCTTGCTTGTTGATATCTGTCTAGTGGCAGTAGAGGAACCAAGAGAGTGTGTAAAAGGCTTGCGTGTGCGTGTCCGCTCTATCTTTCTAACTTGGCCTGTCATCCAGGGAAACTGTACAGTGTGTGAGAGGAGGAATGATATGAAGGAGTACTCCAGCATTCTGTCAGCCATGAAGGTCCTGATGTTTACTGACACTGAAAACTGGGAGATCTCCAAACTGCTGGCTGCCATCCTGCATATGGGCAACCTGCGCTTTGAAGGTGGATAGTGTTAATGGAACTTATGAAAGATGTTATTATTAATTATTGTTCACCCACAAGAGGTTACAGATGAGCTAAATTGCACATATCGTTTGTGTTACCCCAACAGCTCGAACGCTGAAGAACCTGGATACCTGTGTGGTGGTTCGCTCACCTGACCTGGCCAAAGCAGCCACGCTGTTGGAGGTGAGGTTCATGTGAATGCACGAGAGAGGTTTAAAGTCACATGAATGGCCATTTGAAACCCTTTTTTTTTTT
>NW_015514396.1:3215-4319 GCF_001515645.1 Sinocyclocheilus grahami | reverse complement strand
TACTGTGATATTCGTTTGAGTGAAATTTCCACCTCAGAGTGAAAAAAAATTAATTAAAAGGTAACTGTCTGCAACTATATTCCTCGTAATATGCGACTTCATATCTCACAAAGTGAGTCTTCCTTGATTTTATGACTTATATCTCACAATGTGTCTTATTAATCATTTTAGTTATTGTAATTGCGACTTTATATCACAAAATGTGACTGTTGCACATTATTGACTATATTTAACAACTTGGCTTTGTATCTCACAACTGATATTTTATTTATCATAATTGCGACTTTATATCGCGCATTGTGACTTTATCTCACAATTTGACTGTTTTGCATTATTGTGACTTTATATCTCAACTGTATATTTTCCATCTCATAACTGCAACTTTATTTCTCATATTTGTGACTTTATATTTCACAATTTGTCTTCTGTACAATTTTAGTCCTTGTAATTGTGACTTTATATCACGGAATGTCACTGTTGCACATTATAGTGACTGTATTTAACAATGTGAATTTGCATCTCACAACTGAAATTTTATCATATTTGTGACTTTATATCTCACAATGTTACTTTATATCTCGCAATAGCAACATTTTTCTTGTAATTACAACTTTATATTTCACAATTATGACCTTATGTCTCATAGTGTATATTCATATCTCATTATGTGACTTTTGTATTATAAACGTTATATCTAGCTTCCATAGAAACAAGATATTTGAGTCTGAGACTTTATTTTAAGCTATGAAATGAAGTGAATGGTGAAAAGTGGGCTTTCATTACTACAATGGAGCGAAACTTGAATGTGAGTTGCTAAAATTATGCTCAAATAACATTAGTTAACATTAACCAATAGACCACACAACCTAAGTAAGGTCAGGTAATGTTCACTGAATATTTTCCACTGAAGAATTGTGTAGAATAACAAATGTGAATAAAGTAAAAGGTCATTGCTCTGCACTAACTCTGTACACGTCTATTAGCTTTGGTTTAATCACATTCTGCATCCATTTATTGCCATCTCAACGCTGCTGTTACTTGAAGGGGTTTGTTTCTGCTGTCTTGTTCAGATTCATCTCTCTCATTAGCTCTGTGGTACTGCGT
>NW_015514396.1:0-2513 GCF_001515645.1 Sinocyclocheilus grahami | reverse complement strand
ATTTTTCACATCTATGCTGTTACAAAAAAGAAATTATTTATTTCGGAACATTAATTTTAACAGTGTATTGCTATATTAAATAAATATATTAATATTGTACTCCATGACCTTTCTGTATTTTTTTTTTAATGTAGCCTTCATATCGTAATATATTTACCTTTGACCAGTTATTGAATTGGTCGGCTGTCAATGAACTATGCTGGTTCTTTCTGCAGGTGGACCCTCAGGACGTCATGACATGTCTGACAACACGTACACTGATCACCAGGGGGGAAAGTGTGTCTACCCCTCTCAGCGTGGAGCAGGGGCTGGATGTCCGTGACGCCTTTGTCAAGGTGAGATTGTTCCCAATCAATAAACGGCCCAGTTTTGATTTTCAGTTTGTCACAGAAGTCATCAATATCCACTAAGTGAGTGATTTCTGTCTCCATCAGGGAATCTATGGCCGGTTATTTGTGTGGATAGTGGATAAAATCAATGCCGCCATATACAGGGCTCCTTCCACAGAAAACAAGACTGTTCGCAGGTCTATAGGCCTGCTCGACATCTTCGGCTTTGAGGATTTCACTATTAACAGGTGAGTACTAGTAAATAAAAAATTGTAGATTGTTTTAATTTCTGCAAACACAACCCGTCTGCCTCAGGTCTTGCACCTAAAAGGCATTTTTGGTCAAACTGGTACTAATCTTATTCATTCCTGCTGTAGTTTTGAGCAACTGTGCATCAACTTTGCAAACGAGAACCTGCAGCAATTTTTCGTTCGCCACGTTTTCAAGCTGGAGCAGGAGGAGTACAACCTGGAAGATATCAACTGGCAGCACATCGAGTTCACCGACAACCAGGATGCCTTGGATATGATTGCCATCAAACCTATGAATATAATTTCCCTTATTGATGAGGAGAGCAAGTTCCCAAAGGTAAAGTTTGAGGTTGTTAATATGCTGTGCATTTGGACTTTCCATAGAGCACCACAGAACATAGCTGGTTCATTTCTGAGTACTTATCTTACATCTTTTTTTTTTATTTATCAGTTGAACAGTGGATATCTAACCATGACTGTGTGCTGTGTTTCTGTTCATGCTGTGTTTCGTAGGGAACAGATGCTACCATGCTGAACAAGCTGAACTCCCAGCACAAACTTAATACCAACTACATCCCTCCTAAGCACAGTCACGAGACCCAGTTTGGCATTCAGCACTTTGCTGGAGTGGTGCATTATGAAACTAAAGGTACACATTACTGAATTAAACAGTTAATGATAATTGTAATAATAATAATACATTTATTTGTATAGCTCTTTACAACAAAAGAAGGCACAACAATGTAAAAACACTTTAAATACAAAAAAAAAATTGAATTTCTATGTATAATTTCAGTTTCTAATCTCTAAAACACTGTCCTTGCAAATATTTGAGAATACAGTAGTTTCTCAAAGTGAAATAATATCGTTGTTAATAATATGAGTTATATGATTATTCAGCAATTTATAAACATAATATATAAATATATTTTTCATACACTAAAATATACACAAGCATGGATACATTAAATTGATCAAGAGTGACAGTATTTTATGTTCATCAAAGAGTCCTAAAAAATGATCGGTTTCAACAATGATATTAAGCAGCACTGTTTTCAACATTGATAATAATAAGTTACTTGAGCACCAAATCAACATATCAGAATAAGTTCAGAAGGATCATGTGACACTGAAGACTGGAGTAATTGAAAATTCATCTTTTCCATCATAGGAATAAATTACATTAAATTATGTTAAATAAAAAAAACAGATATTTTAAATTGGAATAATATTTCACAGTATTATTGTTTTTACAGTTTTTTTTGCTCAAATAAATACAGCCATGGTAAAGAATAAGCGGTGTCTTTGAAAAATATTAAATTATCTAACAGACCCTAAACTTCTGAACAGTAGTGCAATTTATATAATATTATACAATATAATTATTTGCCACTTTTCAGTCTGTAATTTCAACTCAAATCAACACTTCATGACTATTTTCCTTATTTTCTAAATAGCTGCTTAATAAGCAAGCAAGAATAATATACAATCAGTCTGTCATTATAGCATCATAAAGCCCTATCAGGATGACACACTCTTTTGGCATCAATTTTGCAATAATAGCCATCTAGCTGTACTTTATCCCATATTCATCATATTAAAAATGTTCATAAAATAAGAATGAAAATATTTATGTTTCCATTGAAAAGGTAACATAATCTCCTCCTGGTTCATTGTTCAGGTTTCCTGGAGAAAAACCGAGACAGCCTCCACAGTGACATCATCCAACTCATGCACTCATCCAAAAACAAGTTCATCAAGCAGATCTTCCAAGCTGATGTTGCTATGGTGATGCCCTTTTCCAATACCGAATCCATATTTGCTCAGCATTAATATGCTCACGACACGCCAGCGAGGCTGCAGATCTCTGAGGGCCAAATGCTAGCCATGCAGGTTTATGTCAGGGTTGCATATTAAAAGCAAAGACGTGTGC
>NW_015514395.1:5219-6021 GCF_001515645.1 Sinocyclocheilus grahami | reverse complement strand
TGTCTGGAAACGCATTTCACCATCAGCCACTTGACACAGTTTTGGGCTTATCACAGGGGCAACTGTCTGCGGAAGGGCGAGAGACACAGTCATTACAGTCAGACTTCTAGGAAAAGCTCAGGATTTCAAAACATTTCAATTAGGAGTGATGCTAAATAGTCTAATGCAGTGATTTTCAACCAGAGTGTCGTGATCCAGGTCTGCTCTGACAGCAGGGGAAAACAATGCAAATAACTGAATGCAAACAAGCCACGTAATCATACATTAGTATACAGGAAAGCTAAATAATTGAGCTTAATTTCTGAAGGAAGGGGAAAATGCTTCCAGTATATTTTACATTTGACATCAAAGGCCATGTGTCCAATCTGCAGTATTTTGGTACAAATTCATCTGTCACATATTAGAAATGAAACAGATACAATCATCTTTGAAAACCATTAATAAAACTATACATAAAAATATAATACATATAAAATCCAAACGCAATTGTGGGATATCGAGTCACATTGCAAGACCGATATTTATTGTTGCAATTATGATAAATTTTGCAATTGCAACAATATAAAGAGGCAGAAACAGGCTTCCAGCCCTGTGCAGTTTGCAAACTGCAAAAAAAGCTACATTACGAGAAAGAAAATCGCAATTGCGGAATTTGAAGTAATATTTATCATTGTAATATGTTTTACAATGGTGAGATATAAAGTTACAAGTCCTTATTTCTTTCTTTCTTTATTTAGAAAAATTCAAATGCGAGAAAGTTACACTGTGAGATAAAATCACATTACGACATGCAAGTCAAAAT
>NW_015514395.1:3131-3548 GCF_001515645.1 Sinocyclocheilus grahami | reverse complement strand
CACACACACACACACACACACACACAGACACACACAGAGAGAAGTGCGGACACTAGCGTAGATGTTCAAAGGCCCGTCACGGGGAAGATAAGGCAGGTTTGTCACACCAGCTCAGATCAAACCCCTGCACATCTGAAAGGAAATTTTGAATTAGGAAGAATGTCGAATTTATATAATAATCATGATTATTTCACTAGGGTAATTAAAACAATAATTTACTTCTTGTGATTGTTGACGAAACTCAAACAGTAAAGACTGGTGCTAGCAATGCCTAGGCCATGGGTTTGATACCCAGGGAATATACGAACTGATATAATGTGCACCTTGAATGAAACGTAAGTCTCTTTGCTTAAAAGCATCTGCCAAATGCATAAATATAAATGTAAGAAAATCAAGGTTGATTTAAGAAAAAAAAAA
>NW_015514395.1:2448-2748 GCF_001515645.1 Sinocyclocheilus grahami | reverse complement strand
ACACATTTGTAATTATGTAATTGAAGTTTAGTTCATTTAAAATATATTGCATTTAAATGTAATACAGAATAACACACAACGGTTACAATTATAATCAAATACGTTACATGTGATTTAGCATGTCATTCAACACGTCAAAATAAGTGCACGCTAAAAGATTATTAAAATGTTTTAATGTGTACTTTAAAGTAAAACTTTTCATTTGACAGCATTACAAAGTGTACTTAGTTTAAAAGTGTAGGCTACTTAAGTGTGTTCAGAAACAGTATCATCAGAGTGTAGTTTAAAAAAAAAAAAAAA
>NW_015514395.1:0-2438 GCF_001515645.1 Sinocyclocheilus grahami | reverse complement strand
AAAAAAAAAAAAAAACATACTTTTAAGATTTGAAGCACACTACAAGGGCACATCAGAACAATAATGCCAGCTAGTGTTAATACAATAAAGGTTATGCCAATAATAACAAATAGGATAAAATAAGAAAAGAAATGTCATTACCACATTACCACAGGGATACAATGAGACACCCGGGACACATTTTCCACAATCAACTGCAAAGCCACAGAGACGCACGCACAGGTCACTGTTCACTAGTCAATCAATTCAAGTCCTGCTTTGCATTTAAATGATTCACTCTTGAATACGTCACATTATTATGGCAAATGCAATATTATGTCTGTGATTAGAGATCTGTGTTGATATTTGGGATGCACTGAAATCCGTGAAAAGGTAAAGAACGGATGAAAAGAGCCCTGTCCTCACTCACCTTCTCTAGAAATAAAGGCACGATTAGCTTCATTTCAGCAGCACACACAAACCCTTAGACTCCATGGATTACCTGTCAAAGAGTCTGGGAGTTTCACAAAAGTACAAAACATTCAGTGGACTAGAAAATGACAAAAATGAGGCATGGCGTGCTGTGACGTGCATTAATTTGCTGTGCTAAGATAGATTGTTCATATGCATGCGTGTGGGGGGATATGTTCTGTGTTGAGGGGTGATAAATGCGACAGACTCCAGGAGGACAGCGGTGAATTATGACCTTAAGATAAAACACAAATCAGCCAGTCCACACCACAACACTTTCCTGCAAACTTTACAATTTAGCACTTTTAATTAGCTCTTGAAGATTATATTTTTGTCATCTACAATAACTGAATAAACAGATGAATCAGTAATCACTGACACTTTACTGGCTATTAAATAAGACAAAACAAGAAGAGTTTTCCTTGGGAATAAAGAAGTGTGCTTAATTCTATTGAATGCACCCTTGTGTACTCAAAATCTTAAAAGTATTTTATTATATAATATAATATTAATTAAATAAACCATTTAAAGAGAGCACATTTGTATGATTATGTTTCTTAATGCACTTAAGTACACTTTTAAAAAGTGCACTTTGTAAAAACTTCAAAACAAATGTTTTCCTTTACAGTACATTTTAAATCATATTTAATAATGTTTTAAAGTACACTTATTTTGATATGTTGACTCACATACTAAAGCACATGTAAAGTTCTTCATTATCATTTTAACTGTGGTGTGATATTTGATATTACATTTAATGATAATATATTTTAAATGTACTAAACTGCAATTTGATCATAAAAATGTGTAATAACTTTTTTTTTAAATGACGTTTCAAATGAAGAGACGTTGAAGTATATTTTAGTACATTAAGCAGTACCCTTTATATTTCAAAAACAATAGAAGTAATTATGAAATTACATTTAAATGTGTACTTAAGTTCTCAAACAAGATCAAAAATCTCTCTAAAGTTCAAATAACTGCATTTAATGTAAAAAACTATAATACATTTTCAATTAATTCTATAATCAATTCACATGCAATGTATTGTGCAAAACATGACATTTTCAGTTTTTTACGTATTATTTACATATAACATTATGTCTATTTTATATGTTCTATTTATATAAGTATTTTATTTCTGTAGTAAGTACTGTTTTTAAAAGTATGCTGAACTGTACTTCTCTTTCACAAGAGATTTACTGACCCTCATGTGATTATTGAAATGTTATTGAAATACAAAAGGAAGAATACATAATAAGAATACATAAGAATGTCCAAGCTGCTCTTTTCCATCCAATGAAAGTGAACAGTGGCTGGGGCTGCCAAGCCAACAATACCATGAAAGCATCATAAAAGCAGCTCATATCCCTCCTGAAGCCATACAATAAATTAGTGGGAGGAAAAGCCCAACATTTAAGTCATAATTTGCTGAAAATCTTCCTCTGTGATGCATCTCTCAAATCCCATTCGCACTTGTGTACATTCAAATGTGAGACGTCCAGATACTTTGTAAGGATTCATTTATATTTAACCCTAAGTGTAGGGGGATAACATTACAGTCAGTGAATTATCTGATTTTTAAAAAAAAACTAGACAATATTTTAGTGGTGAATATGAATGAAACTGACTTTTCACACCATCATAATAACTCACTCTCACTGCTATAAAGCAGTGCACGTCTCAAATCTGTTAGGCGGTTTTGATCGTTTTACTGGCTGACAGAGCGTCTTTTCCACTCAAGGGTGCAACATTTATAAATAACATTTTGGGTAACAGGAACATGACACTGAATGCAACTAAACAGCGAGTGTTTACCCAGAGAGCATCGCCCAGAGGAGCCGAGCTCAGAGCCCAAGCAGCAGTGGGTCTCATTTAAACAAGCCTGAGACAGCAAGCAAATAAATACTGCCTGCAGCTCTCCTGCCCTTTAATGTATTCAATTAAACCAGTTCCTCGGGAGACAAGAAACACACACACACACACAC
>NW_015514394.1:4899-6013 GCF_001515645.1 Sinocyclocheilus grahami | reverse complement strand
GTGTGTGTGTGTGTGTGTGACACTGCTGGGCCAGTGTCCAGTGAAAGGTCAAGATGGGGCAGAATGCAGATGGGGGATGAATCTCAATTCAGTTTTAAGAATGAGTGTGATTGTTTGTTAGACCTCATTGTACCAAGACATCTATAAAATAATGAGCTGAGCAAGTAAACTCCATTCATATAGTTTTTAATTAGCCGTGGTTATATTATGATAAGTATTAATATCAACAATTATCTGTGAATAGTCTACGTTGTCAGTCTACACTTAATGGAATTTATGTTTCTCATGACTTTAAAACCTTTTTGATCTTAAGGCTTCTGCTGAAGTGCTTGTAATTAGTTTACAGACAAATAAATATAAATTGTGGCTTATGATATTGATTGAAAAGCTGCCCATGTAAAAGTAATACATCAAAAAGTCAATACATCATTCTCATACGTAAATTTGAGTTATTTATCATTATTCTAAAATGTGGAAAGCAGTATTAATAAAGAATGAGTAGATGTGTCCAAACCTGTGACTGATAGTGTATACTGATCTTTTGTTATGTTTATTATAGTAATCTTTAAAATGCTATGCTATGCTTAAATAAAAGGATCAATGTCCTCTTTAACGTGCAGAAAATACTCATGTTGGTTGGTTGCTTGAATGTTTTGTAGTATTGTACAGTTTTAAATCCTGAACTAACTAAATTCTAAATAAATGTGCAAACTAAATGGACTGGACAGTATCTTTATCATTACAGCAAACTGGCTGACACACAAACAGAAGGACACTGACAAATGCATATTGAACAATCACGTGATAATTGTGATGCAAAAGTTTACGTTTTTGATACAGTACTGGCGACATTTTATTAGCTGATATAGTATGTTAGTTGCATTTAATCTTTCTAGTGTGTAAGAGATAAGCAGTCCCATAAGCAATGCTGGGAAGCATGTACTGTATAATGTTAGTAAATTAACAAGATCACATATAATTCCATTATGTGCAAAGCAGATCTTATTTTCCAGTTAATCATTAGGGACACAATATAAGTGACATTGCATTTGGTTATTAAAAATTTACACAATAACCAATGGTAATTGCCTTTAAAAGACACTCAGCAGTCTGT
>NW_015514394.1:0-579 GCF_001515645.1 Sinocyclocheilus grahami | reverse complement strand
GAATTGAACCTTATCTATAACTTCTTATACATGAACAAGGTGTAAACACATTGGATGCTGCTCTTACGCTGGAGCTGCAGATTGAGCGGCACTACTGACTTCTCACCCACAGTGGACTTCTTCAACAGCAGTAGCCTTTACTGGATCCACCATCAGCGTTCTTCCACAGTCTGTACCTACCTCTCCCAGTTCTACGATATCTACAGTACTCCTTGCGGTTCACCCAGCTACATGAGAGAACTTCGCAAAATTTCAATGGACCCTGGAAAGTTCGACAGAGAGAGTAGATCAACTTCAGCTCAAGGTCAGCAGACAGTGGTATACTGACAGAGGTATACCAACAGAGACTTCTTTACCAGATCGTCAACGGTGCAGCCTTACCCCAGAGGATTCACGAGGGTGCACATCTGAACATTGCAGGAATGGCAGACATTCACATACTGACTTTGACTCTTTCTATGAACATAGCAAACCTTCATACAGAGACACTAGTGGCAAGAGTTTGCAACCAAATGGCTACACCGTTGTGAAGACTCAAACAGAGGATTTGCATGGACTGTGAAGAAAGAAGGGCTTAAT
>NW_015514393.1:18976-20432 GCF_001515645.1 Sinocyclocheilus grahami | reverse complement strand
CTTCTTCAGACACTGGGCAGCAGGTCAACCATCCATGAGTTCAGGGTCTGATGACTGTGTTGGCATGTCAAAAACCAGTTCTGGGAAATGGGCTCAATACAGCTGTGGTCTACAGCAACCTTTTATCTGCTATGGAGGTGAGTTTCCCCAGTTCACAGAAACAAATGATTAAAATAAATAAATAAATAAAACTTATGAAACAGACATTACAAACAACTGTGATGTTTTCAAGTATATATCTTGAGGATGCTGAGGATAAGATTAACTTTGTATTTCTCTAGACAAGTTGAATAGAAAGCAGATTGTCAGACTGAAATTGTCCTGTAATGAATGCACACTGAATGATCCTTCACTACAGACGGCCATTCTCAATGAGGTTTGTATCTGCCTTAAAGATGTAGTAAGGGATTTCTGAGATACATTATTGATATTTGAAATCAACAACCAAACAAACACACCCCTCCCTTCATTGCTCTGCCCACAAATTCATGAACACACTATCCAACACAGGCAACAAATAACAGTTGGCAGATTGAATAACAGCATATCTTGGTTCTGTGAAACATAGCAAAACCGAGTGTCGAGCAGAAACAAATCACCCTTAGCGTCCATTTTCAGGGCGTCCTGCTCTCTAACGTCTCTTTAGTGCTGGAAAGCCCCGATATAATCACGGGTTCTAGCTCTTGTGTCATTCCTTTTCCAGTGATATTCCTCCAACCTTTTCCTCTTTGCTATTTTGTTTTCTACAGTGTCTTGAAATACATTACAGCCATCCAACACCACTCATATCATCATCAACATTGTTGTTGTTGCTGCTGCTGTTTTGGGCTATAGATGGACACTGAGGTCTAGAGTGTAACATTTTTTATTTTTTTGCTGGTCTTCCAGATAAGTGAAAAACTGAAGAGCATGGGGCTGGAAAGTGAGAGCAAATCAAGCTGGAGAAAGAGAGAAGGTGAAGAGGTGTTTCATCAGGAGAGTAACTTTATGGCCAACACAAATAATCAATGTAAAAGACAGTAATCTTCAGTGTCCCTCTAAAGTAAAGTAAGTCTTTAAAACACACTTAAAGAATATAATGCACAAGTCTGAATTATATTGTTTAGAGGAACTTTTTTAAAGATTTTTTTAGACTCTTCCTTTACTAAATTTACAATTTAATGCTCTAGTTGTAAATGTAAATATTTCTGCAAAATCATTAAAAATGTACTTAAGTTTAAAAAAGGACTTTGATTACTTGTATTTGATGTTTACTGTATATTATGATGTCATTCTAATAAATTTGAATGGAATTTTAACATCCAGTGCATATTATTCCCAATGTCAGGTATTGGCTTGATATGTCAATTTCAGTTTTGAAATTGATAACTAATACAGTATATGTTTTTGTATATACCCAGAAATATTTGAGGGAAATCAAATTTCGCAAGAGGCATGGCTTTGGAGAGTGATTTGC
>NW_015514393.1:14419-15200 GCF_001515645.1 Sinocyclocheilus grahami | reverse complement strand
ACAGTGGATCAGTGTGGATTGGACTGAAGAGGGGGACACAGAAACGCTGGGGTTGGTCTAATGGAGAAAACACATCTTCTCAGTACTATAACTGGGATTCAGGACAGCCAAATGGGGATGGAGATTGTGTAGCTACTTATGCCGGTGTTTGGCATGATATGTTATGTAGCTATAAGCGATATTTTATGTGCTATGGTGAGTTCCCTGTTCTTTTAAATTTGTGAATGTGAATTTTGACTGGTTAAAAAAAGCTGAGCACTGCATGATTGTTTCTTTGCATCTCTCAATAGAAAATTCTGGATACATCTTGGTACAGAGCGCTAAAAACTGGAGTGATGCTCAAAGCTACTGCAGACAACATCACACAGACCTTCCCACCATCCACAACTCTGAGCAAAATAACCAGATGAATCGGATTATTTTATCTGGATGGTACATCTGGTTTGGTCTGTTCCGGGACTCTTGGGAATGGTCTGACAAATGGAGTCGCTTCTTCAGACACTGGGCAGTGGGTCAACCATCAGGATCTGGTGACTGTGTTAGCATGTCAACAGCTGATTCTGGTAAATGGTTTCAACACAGTTGTGATCTACAGCATCATTTTATCTGCCATGGAAGTGAGTTTAACATCTAACAAAATAGAATTATTCAAACAAAATGTCTTGAAACAACTATTTTTGTTAATTTATTTTATTCATGTATCTTCTGTGTTGAGAATGACTTTAACTCTGTATTTCTGTAGATGCAAAATTAATTAGAAATCAGATTGTCCGACTGAAAT
>NW_015514393.1:0-531 GCF_001515645.1 Sinocyclocheilus grahami | reverse complement strand
GATGCTGGATACAGTGGATCAGTGTGGATTGGACTGAAGAGGGGGCCACAGAAACGCTGGGTTTGGTCTAATGGAGATGATACACTCGCACAATACAGTGAATGGAATACAGGGCATCCAAACAGTGAAGGAGAATGCAGCTATTTTGCCTTTGGAGTTTGGTATAGTTATCCCTGCTCATCACATTTACACTTTGTGTGCTACAGTGGTGAGTTATAAGTTGATATCTGTGTTAATATTCAGTTTAGCTTGGGTTGAGGCCTGATTCTTGTTTTCCATATCTCAGTAGAAAGTACTGGATACATCAGGGAACAGAAGTGGAAGAATTGGACAGATGCTCAGAGCTACTGCAGACAGCATCACACAGACCTGGCCACCATCCACAACTCTGAGGAATGGAATCTGATAAAGAGTTTAATTCCATCGGAATCGTGGGTCTGGTTTGGTCTGTTTCTGGACTCTTGGGAATGGTCTGACAAATGGAACCGCTTCTTCAGACACTGGGCAGCAGGTCAACCATCCATGAGTTCA
>NW_015514392.1:4048-6022 GCF_001515645.1 Sinocyclocheilus grahami | reverse complement strand
CCCTAGAGGACGCAGTTCGAAGTTCCCATGAAAGGGAACTTATTTGAGATGTTAAAGAGACATTTTTATGAAACATACATACTGTAACTACCCAGAAGATATTGCTCAGATGTTGCTCTTTTGTAGCTCTGGAGAGATATTGGAGTTCTTAATAATGTCTTATTTAAGTCTCAACTTTATCTCACATGTTTCTCCTTTAATTTCTTAATAATCAATCAATTGTTGACATCCAGCATAAGTATAGAGGTATAAATGAATGAGAATTTGATGAGAAATGTTTGAGTTCATATTGAGATCTCTTGATTACAGATTTTGGGATCTTGGCAAATCTGAGCACAATTTGAGACGTTATTGAGAACTCTTCTGATTTCTAGAGTCTTTCTCTACTTCAGAAAAATTCTCTCACTCTCCATTTAATCTCACTGATGTATAGGAGACACTATTGAGATGTTAAAGAGATCTCTTTGTGTGAGACAAATATACTCTGAAGAACGGCCAGAAGAAAATGTTATTGCTCAGATGTTGCTCTTTTGTAGCTCATGAGACATATTGGAGTTCTTAATAAGTTTTAACTTTATCTCACGTTTCTCCTTTAATTCCTTAAGAGAAAAATCTATCAATTATTGAGATCCAGTAAGTGTAAATGAATCAGAATTTGATGCGAAATGTTTGAATTCATGGTAAGATCTCTGGCTTTTGATTATGGATTTAGGGATCTAGGCAAATCTGAGCACAGTTTGAGACATTATTGAGAATTCCTCTGATTACTGTTTTAATTTGAATCTTTTCTTAGTCTTTCTGTACTTCAGAAGTCTTTAACTCTCCATTTAACCTCATTGACATTTAAGAGACGCTACTGAGATAATAAAGAGATCTCATTTGTGATTTCTCTGTCCTGTGTGTCAGAGAACCATTTGCCTGCTGCAAGAGATGAATACGACCACTTCTGCATCGTCTGGTGCGAGTTATTATGCCTCTTCCACAGACGTCAAAGCGTTATGTATGAATTTCTGGAGAGCAGGGCGCCAAGTAGCCATTAGCTCCTGGATGAACCCGATGCTGAGATTCAGCGCTTCTTTCACGACTCTAAATAAACTGAACTTCTGCAATCATCACAGGTGGCTTCAAGAATGACAGACTGGAAATGGGATTTTGCTGGAGAGCAGAGGAATCTCTAAATGGGGAAGGCAGGAGGGATATTTGGCCATTTACCCCATAAAGATTTCATTTGACAACCCTTCAAATTCCACCCACTGCTGCAGTATCTGTGTGAGCGTGTGTGTGTGTGTGTGGGTTAGTGAGTAAATCAGGTGTCAATCTGGCTTGTTATAATCTAGTTTGGTGCCTTGAGTGGGTCTTCCAGGTAGAGAACACCTACACGACAAACTTTCATGTGTGGGCGAGTGTGAATTAGACAGCTGTAAGGTGCCATGGGCCAGTCACCCAATTCATGACAGCAAACGAATGAATATCAGTGGAAATGGTGAAAATATATTCCCACATTTATTCCCAGATGGTGCGATTTTCATTCGGAGCAAAACACAGCTTGTCGCAAATAATGTGCCTCAGGACAGACAGAATATTGATGTATTTTGTCTTTAGTGAATGTGATTCGGAGTGTGTTTGGTAATGTGTGTTTTGACTGGCGCTGAGATTGGATGCTTTTAATTTGTCATCTGCTCATGAGCCTTATTCACATGAGACTGATTTTTCTCAGACAAATTTGATTTTCACAGATGTACTTTGTGATTTAATTCTCACTTTTTTGTGTTTTTCTCATGCAGTCTCTGTGATAGTGCAAATTACCTGTTTTCTGCTCTTTGAGAAATCTAATCTCATCCAGATAGGAATGACCGTGGTTGCAGTATATTATTTTTTAATGAACTGGAGGAAATATTTACAGCAATTATTTTATCTGATTTAAAAGAGTTAAGAGCTTTTACCCAAAATTGGATTAAAAATGCAAAATAACTT
>NW_015514392.1:2674-3396 GCF_001515645.1 Sinocyclocheilus grahami | reverse complement strand
GTAAGGGGGTCTGAATACTTTCCGTACCCACTGTATATTAAATATTTTTTTAATTAAAAACGATTAAATATTTTACATTTTAAAATTATAACTGTGATTTTTGTGACACTTAAAAAATATATTTGTTTACTCAAAAATATAAAATATTTTAATTATAAAATATTTCAGAATGAATAATTATTAAATATTTTATAACTATTTGAACAGGCAAAATATAATCCTTTTTTAAAAATGAAATCTTTTATTTAAAAAAATTATAAAATATTGTTTTTTTTCTTGATAATTAAAAAAAATAAAATAAGGCATTGTACAGTATATACTGTGCATTATACAGTAACTAGTAAGTGTTCCATTTGGAAAATAACCACATATTATTTTGTAAAGAAATTGCAGGTATTGTGCAGTCTATATATCCCAAAGCATGACACAGGATTATCAGAAATGTTATGCTGTTCTGGTGCAAGTGAGGTAGAACCTTCAACATTTCTAAAATTGTCCCAATTTGTTGGTGTTTGCTGACGAAGCAGGACTTGGCGTAGCGTGGCGCTAAAATAAGCCCCTGACCCTGTGACATCAGTTCCTTTCAGCGTTTTCTTCTGCTCATATTGCCGTTAGTGCCCGCAGAGAATGTGGTCATGAATAATTTAGAGGTCCTTCACAAGGGGGCCTCAAACTGGGTCTTTCTTAGAGACGAGACTGATGGACCTTGACGGAGGCATTCT
>NW_015514392.1:907-1457 GCF_001515645.1 Sinocyclocheilus grahami | reverse complement strand
AAGGATGGGATTCAGAGGGTGGATTTACTATTGCACGAGACTGAACTAAGCATGTTTTCCTCATCATGCCAAGTCATTTTTATCACTTCATTTTCATTTACACTCATATTTTCTAGTTATTTTCCCAAGCTTATCTTCAAAGGGGTGCATTTTGACCCCAGATGCTCTCTATGAAGATGAAAAAGACAGGGTGAAGAAATGCTGTCTTGTAAATCAAAGAAATGAGCTATTTATAAGAGCGTTAGCTGAAGTATCAAAGCTTTCTCGGGCGTCGATAACAGCGGCTGATGGTACAGTATGTGTTTCTGAAACAGAGCCCAGCAGCGCTGGATAATTTACAATATTTGTTTTTGCATAGTCATGCTTCGGATGAGAGTGTGTTAATGTTTCTTCACCTTATCTCACTAAACAAGTGCCTGTAAGAACTTGTACCTACTTTCTTTTGCACTTTGATAAGGTTTTTGAGTTCTGTTGCTCATTCATTTTTGGTCCTATTGTATTTTAAATTATGTGTTTAGCAGCACTTTGTATTACTGTTATTGCAAATCCC
>NW_015514392.1:0-897 GCF_001515645.1 Sinocyclocheilus grahami | reverse complement strand
GTCTTTCTTAGAGACGAGACTGATGGACCTTGACGGAGGCATTCTGGAATTGTAGAATATTTTGCATTTCTTATATTTGTTTCTTAAAATGCAGTAATGCAGTGAACATTCTTATGATGACGTATGGTTCTCTATGTGTCTCAGTGTGAACGTGGAAAAACAAGCTTGTCTGTTTGCTGACGCTGTTGTGTAGGATTCAATCCCTCTGCAGAATATATTCCCATTAGACACCAACTAGTTAAAATACAGATTACCCCTGGTGTTAGATACTGTAACTACACCTTTATGCCGCCTAAAAGCATCCTTCTTCATTGATGGCCATTAAAAGATACAGTAGCTTTGTAGGTTTTTTTCCCCCCCAAGAAAACTCTAAAAGTATAGTATTTAAATATAATAAACCTGAAAATGTATTTATTTATTTTCTTTCCAGCTCAGGTGATTGACTGACCAATTAAGTGCCATTTTAATGCATTTCCAATTATAACTGTGATTTTTATTTTTTTTGCAACTCGTATAGTAAATTATATAAGCAGGTGTTTAGACTAAGAATAAAGAAAAGCAACTAGACTAACAAAAATATATGAATCCTGCCCACTGCTATGGTTTGCAAATCATATTTTAATACAGTGATTTGTTAAAATATTGTGTACTGTTATTGTTAGATAATTACAAATTATGATAATTTATAAAAAATATGAAATTAATAAATATTACATTTGTAGCATTTATCTAATAATTTATTTACAGCTCAGGTGGTTGACTAATCCAATTAAATGCTAATTTAATAAAAAAATAAATTATGGTATTACCATTTAACTTAAAAGTCAATATTTTGCATTTTGACAGTTTTTCCATTGTCTTTTAGTTTAAATTATGTCTTGTATTTTTAAAAAACTA
>NW_015514391.1:3647-6016 GCF_001515645.1 Sinocyclocheilus grahami | reverse complement strand
ACGGCTTGGGCCCGCCATCGCTGCTTGCAGCTATATTTTATTTTGTTTTCTTTGTCTTTTTAAAAAAATATTGTGTAGAGATAGCAAAAGAATATGAATAATATTAGTTGTCTTGTTTAGCAAATAGATGTTTCCTTCTGTTATTTTCATTCATAATTATGCCTGATAAAGGGGTCACAAACTGCATTTTTCATAATGTTATAATGCTATAGTGCAGTTAGAATGTTAGTCAGATTTTTACATTATAAATGATAATTTTAGATTTAGCCCTCTGATTTGAATGCTCCATTAGAAGGGGCGTGTCTTCTTTCAAACTTCAGTGTAAATGCCGACTGCTGTGATTGGTTGACATCATGCAAATTAAATACGTATTACATGTTAAACTCTCAATAACTTTTTTATTATTATGGCTGTGATATTATTATTATTATTATTTAGACCTACTCCAGTTGCTTGTAAGGTTGATGACAGCCGATGTTAAGCGCATTAATGCAGTGATCTCGTCATTTTAGCTTGAGTTCTGCACTCTCACGAATGCTTTCATCATAATTAACAGTGCAGACACAATGTCAATAAGAGATTTGAAAGATTGTGCAATATAGAAAGCGTCACTGATTATAATGTGAGTTTTGGTGAGAGTCCCGGACACGTCACTGATTTAAACTTGCACTGTGATTGAACACTTCCTTTATAATTGCTGGAGCTGATCGCATTTTGTATATTCGTGTAGCTGACCGTTTAGTCACTGGCTTCATTTACTGATTAATATACAGTGGTGTGAAAAAGTGTTGGCCCCCGTCCTGATTTCTTATTTTTTTGCATGTTTGTCACACTTTAATGTTTCAGATCACCAAACAAATTTAAATATTACACAAAGATAATGCAAGTAAATACAAAATGCAGTTTTTAAATGATGATTTCATTTATTAAGGGAAAAAAGCTGTCCAAACCTACGTGGCCATATGTGAAAAATGAATTGCCCCCTCCTGTTAAATCATGAAAGAACTGCGATTAAGCACATTATTTTAGAAAGCGGAGTTAAATTTCACTAGCCACACCCAGGCCTGATTACTGCCAGACCTGTTGAATCAAGAAATCACTTAAATAGAAGCTGTCTGACAAAGTGAAGCATGCTTAAAGAGCAACACATCATGCTGTGAACTAAAGAAATTCAAGAGCAGATGAGAATCAAAACAGTTGACATGTATCAGTCTGGAAAGGATTATAAAGCCATTTCTAAGGCTTTGGGACTCCAGCGAACCACGGTCAGAGCCATTATCCACAAATTGAGAAAACTTGGAACAATGGTGAACCTTCCCAGGAGCGGCCGGCCGACCAAAATTACTCCAAGAGCACAGTGACGACTCATCCAAGAGGTGATAAAAGAACCCAGAACAACATCTGAAGAGCTGCAGGCCTCACTTGCCTCAATTAAGGTCAGTGTTCAAAATTCAACAATAAGAAAGAGACTGGGCAAAAACGGCATGCATGGGAGAGTTCCAAGGCAAAAGCCACTGCTGACCAAAAAGAACACAAAGGCTCGATTCTCATTTGCCACAAAATATCTTGATTATCCCCAAGACTTTTGGGCAAATATTCTGTGGACTGATGAGACCAAAGTTGAACTTTTTGGAAGGTGTGTGTCCCGTTACATCTGGCGTAAAACCAACACAGCATTTCATAAAAAGAACATCATAGCAACAGTCAAACATGGTGGTGGTAGTGTGATGATCTGGGGCTGCTTTGCTGCTTCAGGACCTGGACAACTTGCCATAACTGACGGAACCATGAATTCTGCACTCTATCAGAAAATCCTGAAGGAGAATGTCCGGCAGTCAGTTTGTGACCTCAAGCTCAAGCGCACTTGGGTTATGAAAGCAGGACAATGATCCCAAACATACCAGCAAGTCCAGCTCTGAATGGCTCAAGAAAAACTAAATTAAGGTTTTGGAGTGGCCAAATCAAAGTCCGGACTTAAATCCGATTGAGATGCTTAAACAGTCCATTCATGCTCGAAAACCCTCCAATGTGACTGAATTAAAACAATCCTGCAAAGAAGAGTGGGCCAGAATTCCTCCACAGCGATGTGAAAGACTCATTGCCAGTTATCACAAACACTTGATTGCAGTTGTTGCTGCAAAGCGTGGCACAACCAGTTATTAGATTTAGGGGGCAATTACTTTTTCACGTAGGGCCAGGCAGGTTTGGACAGCTTTTTTCCCTTAATAAAATAAATAATCATTTAAAAACTGCATTTTGTATTTACTTGCATTATCTTTGTGTAATATTAAAATTTGTTTGATGATCTGAAGTCTGAAGTGTCTTGAGATGGCGCCGACGCTGATGGCTGCCTCCGTGGCGTGCTCCGC
>NW_015514391.1:0-717 GCF_001515645.1 Sinocyclocheilus grahami | reverse complement strand
GTCACGAAAACAAATTCCTCGTATGTGTAAACATACCTGGCAATTCTGATTCTGATGAATCTTTTAAGTGACAAATATGCAAAAAATGTAAAAAAACAGGAAGGGGGCAAAAACTTTTTCACACCACTGTAAATGAAGCAATAAATGATTTTGAGACGAATAACATCTCAAGTTATCTTATATTCATTAAAAGTCTGTTACATCATACAATACAATTCTTAACCTGCAAATATTTACATAAACATACAAGCATTGTGCAAACATAATGTGCAGTGTAAAGTCCTGCAAAGTGAACTGAATAGTCCATTGTTATTTCACATTTGTAGCAAAGATGGGTGTTGTAATTAGTAATATAAATATTATTTGTAGTGAGAAGCTATTAATAGTGTTATGTCTGCCTGTTTTTTCGAGCTCTCCTGTACGATCCTGAGCTGTGCAGTTTCTGAACCAGACTTTAATGCAGCTGGTGAGGACGCTCTTGAGTGCACACTTGTAGAAGCATCTAAGAATCTACTTATTTCCTTCTTCTAAAGAAGTGCAAATGCTGATGTCGATTCTGAATTTATGCTGAATGTTCTGTTGAATAGAAGGGGAACAGGTTTTTGGTATTTGGGTTGTTAAGTTTACGTATGCATTTAATTATTTATTTTTTTATTTAGGAAACAAAAAAGGGATAGAGTTGACCCAGGAAGAGGCAGAAAGTTCCAATGGTATTTT
>NW_015514390.1:5592-6017 GCF_001515645.1 Sinocyclocheilus grahami | reverse complement strand
CAGGCTGTTGGTGGGTGTGTGCTGCGGTGTGGTGCTGGTGGAACTGGTGGAGGTTGTTGTGTCCTCCTGGCTCTCACCTCCACCAGCCGGCCCCTGGCTCTCCCCCGGTTCATCTTTCCACAGAGGTAGATCAATATACACCTGGTTGGGGAACTTGAGTTGTTTTGGTTTGTTGTCAGATCCATCAGCAGAGCACACTTCATCTATATCGGTTCCTGGAAAAACAAGCTAACAAAGTTAACAGCTAAAGTTTAGGGGCTCACATACTTTTATTCAGCAAGGGTTCATTAAAATTATCAAAAGTTGTGAAAAAAATAAATCACTGTTTTCACAAAAATATTAAGCAGCACAACAATAATAAAAAAATTGTTAACTGAGCTCCAAATCAGCATATTAGAATGATTTCTGAATGATCATGTGACACT
>NW_015514390.1:4534-5108 GCF_001515645.1 Sinocyclocheilus grahami | reverse complement strand
TGCGCATTAAATATCGCATGCGATTTATCGTGCAGCCCTAATTGTGATCATTCCTAAAAAAATAACAACACATCACTTACTGGTCTGAAACACAGCAGCACTAGACTTCTTTCTCCTAAGCCGAGAGCTGGATCCAGAAGGATGATCTTGTAGAGGGGCTGAGGGAAGAATGTCACTAGTGCCTGTATTCTGATGCATCTGGGAATTCCTAGCTGGAGTCTCATTCACTAGGTTATACCCAGTCCCCTCAAAATCTGACTGCAGGAGGCACTTGGTGGAGTTGCACTCAGAAATCGATGACATGGCGAGTAGATTAACAGGTCCTGGGGTAACCTCATCCTTGCGTGAGCGGCCACCGGGGGGGCTGGTGCTGCGGCGGAAGCGAGTGGCACGCTGAAACAGGCCCTCTCGTTTTTTCTTCTCCTCACGTGGCTCTGGTTCCTCATTAGCAGCACCCTTACAAACCTCCCGCAGGTCAAAGCCGAAGGCGACAGATGCCAGGATGGAGGCACAGCCATAGAGAACAGCGTCTGTGCGCCGGCGTGTGGTGGTGCGCTTCAGGCTGTTGGTGGGT
>NW_015514390.1:2223-2773 GCF_001515645.1 Sinocyclocheilus grahami | reverse complement strand
TTTTTTTAGTGAATAAAGGCAACCTCCACCACCCAGGCCAGCAACACAGAGATGGATTTATAACTTATAAATAAGTGTTAGATCATTACAATCATTCTCAAAAATGGTTAATGGAGCTTCAGGAAAATCATTGGGTTGACCTTAAACTATTGAAGCACCAGCTCAAGGTCCACCCAAATGTACTTGATCCCCAAAGGCAGTGAAAGCAAACCTCATTACAAACCATTAAAACTTCAAAAGCATCAAGCAATGTGTTATGACAATCATTTGTATCCCAAAGTCATCAAAACAAATGAGATGCTGCAGAGCAGTAGTGATCAGGAATCACACCAGCACACAGTTAGATGGGGTGGCTTTGTCTCACAGGACCACAGTGTCCTTGCCTTTCTTCCTAAACCCACTAGGAGGTTTACACTCGCTTGTGATATCCACATCCTGGTGATACACAAACATACTGCCCCTTCGACTAGTGTCACTTGGGTGGCTCACTGATGGGAAGAAAATATGTTACAAATGTGTGACAGACATAGGATTCAGACTGGCAATGTCA
>NW_015514390.1:0-494 GCF_001515645.1 Sinocyclocheilus grahami | reverse complement strand
AAGTTCAACCAAATACAGCTACCCTGTTCAAATCTGTAACCCTGAAAACAAAATAGGTCCACTGTCTCATTACAAAACCATGTAAAACAAGCTCAGAAATAGACAAGCCAACAAAATCTTGATCAACTGACCTTTTCTTTAGTACGCAACTCATCAAACATTTCTTGAATCTCCACTCTCCAGTCCTCCTGCATTGAGTGGAAGGAGTCCTGCGGCATGGTGGCCATCACAGCCTCCTCTATGGCAGTCAGCTGCTCCAAGATGGACGCAAAGGACGGACGGATGTGGGGATCTTGCTCCCAGCATTCTAGAAGCACAAAATACGTTAGAATCTATCTATTGGTTATCATTACAATGACCTTTCATTGCTGATTGCAGTGGGACTTGTTCACACTAAAGCCCTGTTCACACCACCAGCAGCACACAGTAAGTCTTAAGTCAAGTCATGAAGACTTAAGTCGCTTGGGTATATTTTTAGCAATAGCCAAAAAAAC
>NW_015514389.1:5494-6026 GCF_001515645.1 Sinocyclocheilus grahami | reverse complement strand
AAAACTTTTGACTGTTAGAAGCCAGGAAAATGTCAGGTTAATCAAATCCAGTGGCATAGGTTTCATTTGATCACTGACAAGGACACATCTCCTCTTAAAAACTCATTTTAAACCATAGGAAATAAGAAAACATTGTAGTTTTTGAAAATGAGATTTTAGCCGGCCTTCACTGGCAAGTGGTCATGAGCTCTTCAAGAGCCATAGCTCATTTTTAGCAGGCCCGACTCCCAGCTCTAAGCTAGGTCATGGGGACTCTCAGGATGGGACAGACTGTTGGGGGGGAAGTGAGTGGTGAGATGGTTGCCAGGGTGGGATAAGCTTTTGAATAGGTTGCTTCATGAATCTATTATATTCAGTGTTGTTTAAAAGTATGTGTAGTCTCAGTTTTAAACAATGCTTCAGGCGGTATGCCCACGGACCACCTACAGTCCGTTCACTCACCGTCTGATGCGTGTTGCCAACAATACTGGATGGCACTTTCTCGACCTAGTAAACTCTAATCTGATTGGCTGACTTCTAAGCACTATTTTTT
>NW_015514389.1:2984-5484 GCF_001515645.1 Sinocyclocheilus grahami | reverse complement strand
TTTTTTCTAAATCCATCTTGAAACAAAGTCTACAATATATACGTAGATACACAAGCATTTTTGAGGAAGAGATAAGAACTGAGCAGAACTGAATGTTCTGCTTTATTTTCTGAATTATGTAAAAGAGTCTCAACTTACTGTATTTTCTGTCACTCAACATTTTCTGCCTGTGTTTTTGTACAATCTGAGATTGCTATACTAGGTTATTTATTTTCCCCCACACATGCTGTTATTAACATATTAATTTATTGTAGATGAACCCACCCCTATGGCACATATAACTGTGACTGATCACTTTGCATGACACTCAGATTCTTCATCCTGTCAAAGTGAATGATTTATGGCTAAAACTGCAATGACGTCTAAAGCACTGAGGGCAGGGCTTTAACGCCCAGCATGCACTGATGTTTGGGAATATTGGAACCACATATTTTTATGTTTATTTCGCTAATATTAAGTTTAGTTGGATGATGTTGTATTTTATTTTTCTCATTAGATTACATACAGGTATTTATCCATCATCCACCAATTATGGGTCATAAATGACGTTCTTGATTAATTTTGTCATTTGCACATCTTGAGTTCGCTGCTCCTTACAATGGCATTTCATAATTAAAAAAGGCGATATGTTTAAGAGACATTTTTATTTGCGCTGTAGTAATTTTACTACAGGTTTTGTTTGATATCATGTATTTAAAGAAATTCTTGGTGTTTGGTGATGGTTGTGGAAGCTGACTTTAAAGTATCGCTCGGCTCGGTACCAGGCAATAAGGGAGAAAACGCTGCAAGGCCTTTTAATTCAAACCCGTTGTGGCAGGACGCCCTCACGTGCACCTGCGCGCTCTCAGTTCAAGTTCAGACGCACGCGGAGGCTCCCAGAGCGTGTGAACGGGGCAGCTGTAAACAGCGGTGGAGCGCGCTCGCGGATCTCGGTCCTCAATGAGGAGAGCGCTAGCGACCGGCCGTGCGGGTCGGGTCGAAGTCGACGTCTCTCCGGCTGTCGTTTAACTGGACTCGTCCGAGAAGTGGACCGGAAACTGCTCGCTGAGGGAAACTGAGTCGCCGAGGGACGTCGCTTTGAGGCGGGAAAGCACGGAATTACCGCTCAGAAATGCTCCTTTTCTAAGTTGGATTCTTTCATTTAACGACAGTCTTGCCCTCAAACGCGAATACCATCGTAGACAAAAATAAGCGTTTTTAACGACACACACTGGTGCCAAAACCAGTCACACATTGCACTTAATGGGTTGACACTCCTGAGACGGGAATTCGACCGAAACGGGAGCCCATCATCTGATCTCACGCTTTGGATTCCGTCGCCACCGAGTGAATTAATGAATAAATACAGTCTGACTGACTGGACATAGCTGCGAGTTGACGCGTCCCACGTTTGACAGCTTTTTGGAAGCGTCTCAGCTAAAACGCGTCAATGTAAATAAGCTGTACGACAAGAGGAGGAAGAACTGGATGAGGAGGAAGAGGGGTGAACCATCGCCAGCGTGATCCTTCAGTCATCAATGGGAAATACCGGAGACCGTCTCGTGCGTCGCCGCGCTCTCACCGAGAGTGAGTTTTAAAAGAGCGCGCGGCGAGGAGGGAGAACGAGCACTGTGAAGTTGAACGTATTCGTCAATCAAGAGAAGAACCGGGTGGAAAAATGTATGTTTCATGTGGCACATGAATGAGAAAACCAAGCGCGTCACCGAGCTCCCCAAGGCTTGTTGAGAATGTGGAAACGTTTCATTGTTGACGAGGGTGAAGATGGCAGAGGCTTCGTAAGAAAGATACCGAGCGTGTTTTTTGTGAGAGAGGGTTAAGTTCATTCGACATGCCCGAGAATGTCTCCCTCATCAGGAACCGGACGGAAGTCGGGCAGGGTCGCGCTTGGGGTAGCGGAGCGGGCGCACGGCCAGCATGGGTCGTCATGGTGCTCGCCAGTGTGCTGATCTTCACGAGCGTGGTGGATGTGCTCGGTAACGTGCTGGTGATCATCTCGGTGCTCAGAAATAGAAAACTGAGAAACGCGGGTGAGTGAGTGAGTGCGCGCGTTCAGTCCACATTCATTAACGGCGAGATGAGGGAATGTTCGCACATGACCCGTTCTTGCATTCAAAACATACATGGTAACGGAAACGCATTCCGAGACCCCTTTTCCAAAGTTAAACTACAATGCAAAATGATTAAAAAAAATAAGAACGCAAGAACGCGTCCCTTGTGAACGACCCCTAAAAGTAGACAATCATTCACTGGCTCATGACAAGGAGCTATTAGGATAATACGCGTATGACTCATTTGCAGTTTAATACTGTCATCAGCTGTCGTGCATGTGTTCCAGTGAGAAATTCAAGAATAAACCTAGTGCTTCATTCACACGGTTACCAACCATTCACGTGCAGACTATGGCCTGAGCATGAATGACAATACAAATCTCATACAAAAAGATGACAATTGGTAATCAATTCGAGTGATTTCCATCATCTGTCCTACACACACACACACA
>NW_015514389.1:0-1849 GCF_001515645.1 Sinocyclocheilus grahami | reverse complement strand
TTTATTTTTTTTAGATTTCAGCTTTTCATTACTCACTAGAGCACGGGAAAAAACTGTCAATGGGAACAGAAAAAAAGACAGTGAAAAAGAGAGAGTAGGTGTAAACAGATTTTAACTGCAATATCTCCAAACAGGCAGTCCGTCAAACCATTCGACAGCACTGTGTTATTAGGTCAGGGTTTGATATGTCGGCTGTGTTCTGTAATAGTCATCAGCAATATGGAGAATAGACAAAGCGAGAGCGAGCAGCAAGGGAAGAGAGAGCTTTTCTATGCATGTCATTGTGTCTTTTGGAGATTTTTGACTTTCTTATCTTGAAATGTGCAGGTGGTATCATCCCATCACTGTCTTAACAAAGCCACGGTAACCACGGCAATGTACCCGTTTACCAGCACAGCCCTGCACTCCAGCTTTCAAATAAAACTTGTCTACAAAAGGATGAAGAGAGAGACCAAAATGACAGAAATGTTGCTGTCATTCCTCTCTAAACACTCCCTTTCACTCTTATTCTTCATCTCTATCATGCTTTCAATCCAGTCAGCTGTTAAAGTTGTAATTGTTGAGATGGTGTTTATTCAGACAATTAGATTTGGTCCGTGACCTCACATGTTATGGGCATTTGCTTGTGTTTGGTAGAGTGTATTTGTGTACAACAAGGTGACATTCAGTGTCTCATTAGCATAGAGTTGATTAGCTTGCTGGTGCTCCATATAGATACTCAAAGGGCATGCAATAAATGTTGCTCTTGACTGCATCCTTCACTTTGACCTGTGATGATTAAAAAAAACACAAGTATTGAAGCTCTCAAATGATGGCACGTGTGCCTTTTTGTTCTTCTACATGCTCGGCTTTGTGCTGTGGCCAGTTGAACCACAGGAGCAGGTAGTATTGATTAATACATCAGATGTGTTTAGTTTTTCCTAAAGGTTCCATTTGCTGTGCAGTGCCACTGGACAGAATGTAATCCTATTGTGTCTGGGTTAACTGTATGCAAATGAGATGACAAAACCACACACATACTTCTGTCCGGCTGTGTTCCATCACACCCTGGCAGCCTTGTAATTCCCTAGAGTAAAAGAAAGGGATGTGTTTAAGACATTTGTCTTGTAAAATTGAGGGTCATATCCCTGTAGAGCAGTAAAGGCCTTTTCAGATGATTGATGACAATGTTTCCCGAAGCATTGAACTATGAGGAGTGAAGCATTAATCGGATGGTTTTAAATGGAAACCTTTCTTCAGAGGAACACAAAAGAAGATCTTTTGGAAAAAAAAGTGTGGGTTTTTTGTCGACACAATGAATGTACAACACTTGTCAAAAATCATTCGGCAAGTCATTTCTTTTTGCAGTAATTGTTAGGACTTTTCTGTTAGCTTAAAAGCCATGACACACCAAACAACAACAAATAAGGTTTTTCCAGGGTAAAAAAAATGGTCTTCGATGGTAGATGATGAACACAGTAATTCATGCACACAGTACGAAGTACTCCACCATGTGAACTGCGTGCCCAGTACTTACAATAAATCTGTAATAAATGCAAATAAACAGTTTGTCATATCCTGTTAACATGCATTGGGACACCTATGACCCTCGGTTTTGTTTTAAATGTCTTACAGTGACAGTAATTTCTTAATTTTTGTCAAGAGGAATGCAAAATCAAAACCTGAGTCCATGCATTTAAAATGAAATGAGCTTCTTATGCATTCACTGAGAAAAATCCTGTACTCTTGGCATCAGAGTCCTTTACTAAACAACATCTCTAGGGCTCATAGTCCAAACATGTGCTCAGTTGGAGAAAACGTATGGATTATCATGTTTACTTAATTTCTTGAGTGAGTTTTTTTTTTTTTT
>NW_015514388.1:4745-6017 GCF_001515645.1 Sinocyclocheilus grahami | reverse complement strand
TTCTTATCTGAACAAATAAATAAAATAAAATAAAAAATACAAATTTGCAGTCATTGTTCATCTAGTAAATATGGAAAATGACATCAGAGCAAACCAAAAAGCCCATTAGAAATAATTCCCTCCACTGCAGAAGCCACAATTTGTCTGGTTTCAGTTTCACATCTCCTTACCTAACAGTAACAATCTGTCCTCCATCTAGGGAAATGTCATTCATCTGAGCGATGAAAATGGCTGCTACAGCCTCATAGAGTGCAGTGCCATCCATGTTTATGGTGGCTCCAATGGGCAGCACAAAGCGAGTCACACGCTTGTCAATCTTTAGATTCTCCTCCAGACAACGAAACGTCACTGGCAATGTCCCAGCACTGAAAAAGAGAACGTTAAATTGATTATAATTATCTAACAAATGCTAATTTGTTGTTTGAAAAATTGCTCCGACTAAACATGAATCCAAAATAACGCCCAAAAACTAATTATTTAAAAAAAGTTGACAGGATTGCATGCATATTCTGTGCCAAACTGACAGTTGGTTTGACATTCAGAAAATGGTTTGGCGCAACAGATGTAAACCCAGATTTATTCATAATTTCCCATCCATTTAGACTGATTAATCTTTCTAGAGCTCTATTCTGGAGAACATCAGAAAGTGTGTTTGGCCAGATTAAGTAGTGTGGATGATTTATGTGGGGTCTAAAATATAAATCATCTGATGTGTGTTGTTTTTTTTAAGTCATGTTGGAGTTTATATTAAAACATCCACATACCAGTTTAAAATATAATTTTTCAAAATAAAAAAATGTAAAAGAGAGAAAAACTGAGAAAGATCTTGCTTCTCAAGACAACACTGTTTAACCAAAAGTGACGTTTAAATCTTCAGTCTGCCAGAACACTTAAATTAGCATATCACCATGAAACACGTGAGGAGTCTGCTGTCTGTACCTGCTGGCCGTTCCCAGAGCAGTGATCCAAGCCTGGAAGATACCAGAGTAAAACGTGAAGGGGTTTTTCCGAGTCACGGCGAAGAATATGACTGGCAGGATGAGCCCGCCATGAATGATGAGACCGACTATGACCGTGACCATGTACATGCCGAGCTGCCTCGCCACCACTTCCAAGTCACCGATAGCAGCAATTTTCCCACAGATGAGGGAGGCAATGCCTACTGGAGAGTACCTGAGGACAGATTTGTTGAGTTATTTAGTGGTTAGTTTAGCTCTGTTTAGAGTACATGTCAAGTGTTTTTTTGTAATGTAGGGTTGCTGAGCCATAATA
>NW_015514388.1:1938-4051 GCF_001515645.1 Sinocyclocheilus grahami | reverse complement strand
CTTTTGTGCTGTAAAATGGCCTGTTAGCATTACAGATCAAGTGTTTCATTTCTGCAGATATGATTCATAAGTTCAGTGCTCTAACTGTTTTCTGCTATGTCTGTCTTTGCCAGCATGTGGGCATCTGTCTGCGGCCTATTTGTTGGAGGATATATTACATCCAGAATAAAACTCCCACATTTACTCATGGGAACACAAATATGATGGTGCACTCTCTCAGATTCCTGTGCTGTTGTCTCCCTGACAAATTCCCCTTTCTCCCTCTTCCTTACATGCTATACTTTTCTCTCTGTCCAATTCTCTTACTCTACTGAACACCCCTGAACACGCTGGACAAATTCAAACACAATAATGCCTTAGTACAAAAACCTTCTACACTTCTGTAGCCAGTTTTATCCCATGCTTCAGGAATCAAAACATGCAGAGATTAATTATTGTTATTTATGACACTCGTAAAATGGCTAAAACGAATTCATTTGTTTCAGTTGCAATAGATTGTACACATTCATGATAAAGGCAGAATACTGACCACATGATCATGGACACCATCTTCATGATGATCTCATTAAGGATGTTAAAGAACTCGCACATGAGCTTCCCCCTCTCTCCCATTTTCCCCATGCAGATGCCAAACGTGATGAAGAACCCAATCAAACCTTACAACACAGAGAGGTGACAAAAATGATGATTAAACATAGTGAAATTAAACAGAAATTCATCTATTTTCTATTGATAATTCCTAACATTATTTGGTATTCCAAGAATGCATCACAAACTGAAATGCCACTTTCTGTAGTTGCTGGTACTTAAAATTACATTTATGCTGTATTTTGCGTTTCAAGTACAGAAAAAAAACAGAATATACTCTAACCTAAAACATTCATTCCCCACTTGAGTTCCAGTTTTTTCCTATTGACAATGATCGGTTCTGTTTGGTTCTGGACTGGGACAGCTACTTTTTTCATCACCGTCTGAACCTGAAAAGAGAAGCAAGAAACAAATGACGATTCCATAAAACGGTAAGCAAAACTCTTTTGGACACAGTTTAGTGTAAATATATATATATATTATTATCATTATTAATTATATTATTACAATATTATTACTGTACTTTAAATGTTATTTTTATTATATAGAGTGAAACATTATATTTAACAGGACAACACTGTCACGGTTGTCTACAGGAGGAGCAAGGAACGAGGAGACGTGGAGTCATCACAAATAATAGTCTTTAATAATCTTCAGAAGGGGAGACACAGAGCAGGCAGGAACACAACATGTAGCACAACATTCGATGTTTAAGACCCGACAGAGACAGACTGAACTGACTAGAACTAAAGTACACAGGGGTACGAGGATAATTAACTAGACACAGCTGGAAACAAATGAAGAACTAATCAGGGAACGGGATTACGGGAAGGACCAAATAAGGGCATAAGCCGGAAACATAGGAAGCACGTGGGGGAGGAAAACACAACACATGACAGGAACAGGGCCTGACAAATACACTTAATTGAACAAATTAAAAAATTAATTATAAAGTATGAATTACCATGTAATTTATGGTGAAAATATATTGTAGTCACCAAGATATGTCTATAGTAAAATACTGTTTTGGAAGTAAAAAAAGAACAGCGGAAAACAGTAAAATTCTGGGATAATTTTCCCAGAAGTCCCTGCATGGCACATCACCTTTGATTATATCTTTTTTAGTCAGTCATATTCTTGAGTCTCTATCCTCGGCAGAGTTGCTCTCATAAAATGTTTTGACCCATTTCCATAAAAAAGAATGTTTAGTGTAGTGTTGCTCAATAAAAATGTGATGTGCAATGTGTTCAAAGCAAACAAACAATCAGAGAAAGACCCAGGTGGATCCACCTTGAAATGGTGTATATAAAGCTCTGCAAACGCAACAATTAGAAGGAACTCCTCAGATGAGAGCTTGATTATCTGGAATCAGTCTCATACACACCCTAATAATGTTTATTATATGCTCTGTTAAGAATAAATGGAAGAACACATGCTTCTGCAATGCTAAACATAAACCACAGTGTGAACATAAGATATCTTTAACCTCTTAAGACCCTGCGGCCTCATATGAGGACATTATATT
>NW_015514388.1:0-498 GCF_001515645.1 Sinocyclocheilus grahami | reverse complement strand
ATTTTCTAAACAACAGAAATGCAAAAAGCAGACAAAAAATGTTTCAACAGAGCCCAAATAAAGAGAAAAGTCCTGAAGAGAGAGAGAAAAAAAATCACCCACAAGTCATCAGATTGTGGGCGGGACCCGGTTTCATGGTAAACCACTGACCCCAAGTGCATACTGGGTGATCTTGTGATTACATTTAAAACTTTTCAAAGCACAAGCACAATTTTTACCTGTTGAAAACAGGCCTGGACCAGGTTCTCTGGGAAAAGGTTTCGGATCAGATCCAGAAAGGCATCCATACTGCTGACTTCTTGGTTCTTGGGGGCGGAGCTGACCTGACCGGACCTGAGTTTTGGGTTCCCAGGGTGTATTCCAAGCACCAGGATGACACCTAGAACAGCAGCTATTACTGTGGTGGACATGTAGTACACCATTGCTCTGGAGCCCATTCTTCCACTGGAGCGAGCATCCAGACCGGCCAGGCCTGCGAGACAGAGGGAAAAAGAGAGA
>NW_015514387.1:3974-6019 GCF_001515645.1 Sinocyclocheilus grahami | reverse complement strand
TTCAGCTTTACCATCACAGGAATAAATTACATTTTAAATATATATTATTTATATATAAGAGTTCAATTGTAATATTATTCCCCCAAATTACTGTTTTTACTGTTTTGATCTGCATGAGGTCTTGTTTCAAACATTAAAAAATCTTACTGACCCCAAACTTTTGAATTTATGATCAAATTCTGTAAATATTGATATTGAGGAATTTTGGTTATATCAACAAGCTCTAGTGCACAAAATTGCAAAAGAAAGAACAAGGTTGACACATTTGCATGTTGTCTGTTAGATTGGCTTTCTCACCAGATGGGAAAGGTCTGAATCGTATTATGTGTTAATTCAGCAGAACAAATATAATGCAAATGTGTCTCTTTATTCTAATTCAAAGTCATTCAAATACCTAATTTGCCATTTTTATCAGAAACCCAGTCATTAATCCCGACGACACTTTTAATTCAGTCTTCTTAGACTTTATGTGGCGAGAGCAACGGCTCTTCCATTTTTATTTTAGCCGATTACGCTCACTGTCAGGATTGAACGGCCCCTCTTTTCCAGCATCTCACCGCAGCGGCTGACTGATGTGTCATTTTCTTTGACAGTCTCTCTCTCACCTGGTATTTAGCTCCGCTTCTAGCTATTGTGTTTCGACCCGGCTCATGCTGCTCAGCATTTACTGCGTGGTCTAAACCAACCTCTCCCTGAGAGCCAAATCAATGTCAGTGTTTATCTCTATAAAAGCCCTCTCAGGATGAAGACGGGCTTCTTTGTGAGTTTATGAAGAGTGAGGCAGCTCTCCAACCTCTACCTGCCATGCTTTTGTGTGTGCATGTAAAAGAGGCTTTTGTCCTACCGTTTCCTGCTCTCTGCCGATCTTTTATTGATGGGGTTTTTATAGAGTTAGAGTCTGAATAATTGAGTTCCGAAAGACGAACGAGCAGCGCTCTACTGTGCACGAACGAGGTGAAGTACAGTATGTGTCGGGGGATTCCTTTAGTAAACAAGACCCGTCCTGGTTTTATAAAGCGTGATGGTGACAGCTGTTTCACCATGAGGTAATCACTAGAGGCAGGGGTTAAATTGGACGGGAATAATCCAGAACCACTTCCACCACCAAATTACATTTATTGTCATTTTATTTATCCATTCCGTATGTGTTTGCTCCAGTCCAGGTTTTGTTAGTTCCAATACAGGTTATCCTGCAATGAGCTGAAATAACTCAGGGGCTTTGAAATGTCACATTTTCCCATTCAGTTGTTCAAATGTTCATATTTCTCCTCACTTGCTCTCTTTCTTCACCTAGCAAAGGTCATCCGAGAATAAAACAGTGTGTTCAGTATTATATAGCCCAATTACAGGCTCGTCTGGTTACTTATCTGCCATAAGAAATGTTCTTTAGTGGTGAATGCACATTGCTGTTTAATTCAGTTTACTCTGCTATTATGTGAAGTGTGAACATACTCAAAAGTTTGGGGTTTGTAAGACCTTTTTAATGATTTTGTTAGTCTCTTATGCTCCCAAAGGCTGTATTTATTTGATCAAAAAACAGTAATATTGTAAAATATTCTTGAAATTTAGAGTGATTGTTTTCTATTGTAATATATGTAATTTATTCCTGTGATGGCAAAGCTGAATTTTCATTCAGTGTCACATGATACTTCAGAAATCATATATGGTGATTTGCTTCTCATTTATTAATTTCAATGTTATAGATTTCCTGTGTCATTCCCTTGCAGTTATTTTACCGGTACAAAATAGTTATTTATGCTTGATATTGCAGACTGATATTTCTTATGTTATTTTAATGTATTTTTGCAATCATAACTGGTTTAGTGCAAGAGGTTTTTGTATACTGCAGCTTCTAGTTATTTAGTGGCTAATAAATCGGATGTCTTGCACATTCACAGAAAATAGCTTACTGCTGCAGCACAATGTGATAATGGTAATGTATTGTATGAATTGGTTCAGAGCCAGGGCCGGCGCTAGTGAGGACCCGCAATCTTTTCTACCAAGGTGGTTTGAGAGAACATTACCTTTGAGTCTTGACTGATTAG
>NW_015514387.1:2423-2666 GCF_001515645.1 Sinocyclocheilus grahami | reverse complement strand
TGTATATATTGGGACTGTCACAAGATATTTCTTCTGTCAGTGGGAAATGTAATCATGGTGTCCACCACGACCATGTGAACCAATAATATGCTTTATGAAATTGCTGTTCAAAGCAATGCTGATATGGCTTCAGAAACAACTGGTTTTCATTACTTGTTGAGATGCTGAAATTAACCTTGGTTGGAGTTGGTATTAATCGAAAAATGCAATGGAGGAAGGCTGTGCAAGAAGGAGACATAAATT
>NW_015514387.1:0-692 GCF_001515645.1 Sinocyclocheilus grahami | reverse complement strand
GAGTTCTGCCATTTGCCGTTCTCATGTTGAGGAGAATTTACAAGCACGCATCTAGCAAGATTGTATTAGCTGAGTGAGAAGAAATAAGCGCTTTGTCATTGTCTGTTTCTCTCCCAGGAGGATGGTAAGGTGGTGGATGGCAGTCTGCTGGGTGATGCCAATGGGGTGGAGCCTGGCACAGGCCGACAGAAGGAGAGCGGCAAATGGCAGAGGCCTCGATTCACACGGAAAGCCCTCATGAGGTGCTGCCTGGTCAAATGGATCATCACCAGCACCGGACCCAAAGAGCAAGGTGAGACAGAGAAGTGGTGGAAAGGGCACAGGAGGAAATGAGGTTTTAGGAAGGCCTGCTGATGAGGAATGTCTGCATATTTGACGGTCCAGTTCCCTCAGAGCAGCCTGGGAATGTATGTCTTGCTCATAATGAAGATTGTCTGTAATGGACTCTGCTGCTCATCTTGGCGTTTAACAGTTGGAATCGTGATTATGGTGTCCTTTTTATGCGTTTGCTGTTCTCGTGATTAGTTTATGTTTGGTTTATATTCTGGCTGTTGCTGAAATGGCTTGATAGTGGCTTTTATCACCTGCTGAGCTGGTGCGGTTAATGGAGAAATATGACACACTGGACACATGCTGTCCATAAAGAAACATAAATGAAATAGCAGTCAGATGTTTAGTAGAGGAAATGCAAG
>NW_015514386.1:4438-6022 GCF_001515645.1 Sinocyclocheilus grahami | reverse complement strand
TCTTCTATGGCATCGTGAAGCACCTTTATTTTTAAGAGTGTGGGTACAGAATGGGATACCTCTGCAGGTCCCATTCCAGCTCTATGATGCAAGGTGGGCCATATATGCAGATATACAGTATGTGCATTATATAGACATTATTAGCCTATTAGGATGGTTCTGGATCTCAAAGTTCTGATACCTCAGGTAATGGCATATGCAAGATATTAGAACACTTTTGTGTCCCTCTCCTTTAATTCAGATTTGTTAGTCTAATGATTCAGGTTCAGTATGGATACCTCTTTATTGTGTTTTATGTACATATTGTGAGAGTTTTCCTGCTTTTTTGCATTAAAGAACTGATTCACATTGAGAAGAGAGTAACAGCAAGCTGTACCACCAAGTCTTTGTTAGTGTTTTTTAACTGTGTGAAGATCACATTAAAATCAGCAGGATTGTGCTGCATATAGGTACAGAAGTGTACACACACAATGTTATATACAAAGTTATATTTTAATTCTATAAAGCTGCAAACATGCAGATAAGACAACAACGGTTTGTCTAAATTTAAGAGTGGAATGTCAGAATACACAGTGGGTTTACCAAGATTTCTGCATAAATTGGTCAAAATTTGTACCATAGTTGAACCATAGTTCAGCTGGCACAGAGGAGTTAGGGTTTGTTGGAATGGACAGTAAGCCAGATGGTGCTGCTGTAGGCTGATCCTGAAGTCAGTTCCCCCAATAAAACTTCTAAATGTCTACTGGCTTTTGAATTGCTGCAAAAAATGCTCTGTGACCAACAGAAGTGAATTAATCCTACAATCTTCACAAATGAACACAATTTTTTTTTAGTAATTTTAAAGCCTAAATTCAATGGCCATGAAGTTAAAGGCTAGGCTATAAACAAACTACACCATGGTCACATGACTTCAAATCATCACCAGTCAAGATTCCGGATCTTTCAGTCTTCATTTAAAAACACATTTTCCCCTGAAAGTTTCAGTTAGAATAGTTTGCAAGGGCATGATTATAAACTTTTGATGTCATTTAATGTCCCTGACTACCTCATTTAGCCATTTGTTAGCACCCAGTTTTTTCAAGACAAGCAAAAGCATAAAAAAACTGATGTATTTTACTTAGTAGAATAAAATATGAAAATATATTGAGCTTGTGTTAAACCATATTTCAGGCATTTAACCAAAAACCCATTTAAAAATTACAGTGACTTCAGGACAAAGGAACTGGAAGTGCTTAAATGCTAACTTGTTTCTGAGTTTTGGCCCATACATTATCCCTGCAGCACTCTGATACAGTATTCATGCAGCCTCATTTTCATCCATCTCAAATTGATGTGTATGTGTGTGTGGTCATTAATCACTGCTGTGTGTGTGTGTGTTCATTAATCACTGCTGTGTGTGTGTGTTCATTAATCACTGCTGTGTGTGTGTACTTGTTTATGCTACATTGTAAGGACCAAATGTCCCCACATGGATAAAACCTGAAATTTTTGACATTGTCAAAAGGGGAAAAAATGATTTAAAATAGTAAATGATGTTTGTCTGAAAGTGTAACAATGCAAACAGGTTTTCTGTAAGGGGTAGGT
>NW_015514386.1:1719-2833 GCF_001515645.1 Sinocyclocheilus grahami | reverse complement strand
TGTACATCGTTGTTCAAATCTTAGGAGTATAAAGTGAGCGAGATAAGACAGTGGGTCTATATCATAATTAAAGGGTAAATTAGAAAAGACAATGCAACTAATATAACCAAATGAGGCTATATTACCTTTTTCAACTTGTCAGTTATTAAAAATCAAAACCTAGGACAAAGTGCTTCACGTAGAAAAAAAGTTTAAAACGTGTAAAACGACCTTTATTCATTCGTTAAATACGATAGGGATATAAGGAACCTTTGCATCTAGTCATTGTATTTCTACGGCGCACGTAGTGTAACACCAAACACTGATCTGCTGTATGTTTCAGTTAAGGATAGCACTTATTTAGCTTTCATTGCTAAACTTAACTGTTAGATTAGTTGCACATATTTACATGGCGCCAGAAGGTGACTGATGGATAAAATATTTTGATTTAACGTTACTATCTTGTGAATGATACCACTAACGTTAACTGGTTTGCGTTAATGTTGTGGTTTTGGCTAGCGAGGAGGCTAACAGAATTGGTCATGCTGCTATTATCTCACAAATTCGTTTAGTTCAGTTCTTTTTTTTTTCCCATGTTATTTGAGATGCAGTTGAACAGATGCACCAGATGTTTTATAGTCATTCAGTTAAATGATCATGCAGTGCAAGCCTTTAGTTGTCCACACTTGTCCAAACCTGTAATGTAAATACTGCATTGCACGTTTTTAGCTCCAGCTGCAAACTGAATTCGCTTGAGATTATATATACTTAAGAAAACGCATCAGGATGTACAAGCAGTGGTCTGTAGATTTAAATGCAGATGCTAAGTTCATGTGGAAACAGTCTGAATCCAGCCTGCAGCTAAATGGAGAAAAGACAAGCCCCATAAGTGTTATACTAGTTAGCTCTGGCAGCAGAGGAAATAAACTGCTCTTCCGATACCCGTTTCAGAGGGTATCTGAAAACACTTCATCAGCAACATGTAAGTGTTCCTGCTTCCTCTTCTTCTGTGTGTAATTCTGGCATCTGTACTGGAGACTAGCTGATATTTACGTCTGTGTATGTGACCCTGGACCACAAAACCAGTCATAAGGGTTAATTTGAAATTTATTTATATGAATATATATATATATAT
>NW_015514386.1:343-654 GCF_001515645.1 Sinocyclocheilus grahami | reverse complement strand
CGAGATGCGCTTGACAATCACATGCGATTAATTGCACAGCCCTACCTGGTTGCATGTTAAGAGATCACTTAAGAGACCACCAATAGTTCTTTATGTCCTTTGTGCCATATGTTTTTGTGTTGGTTGATTTTAGATTGTTGTCTGGATATTATACATGCTCATTAGTGAGTACTTAAAGGAATAGCTCAACCACAAATGTAAATGTACTCACCCTCAGGCCATCCAAGATGAGTTTGTTTCTTCATCAGAACATTTAGCATTACATTACTTGTTCACTAATGGATCCTCTGCAGTGAATGGGTGCCGTCAGA
>NW_015514386.1:0-333 GCF_001515645.1 Sinocyclocheilus grahami | reverse complement strand
ATCCACAAGTAATCCACACCACTCCAGTCCCTCAATTAATGTCTTGTGAAGTGAAACACTGTGTGTTTGTAATAAGCAAATCCATCATTAAGGTGTTTTAACTTTAAACCGTTGCTTCCAAACCACTGATTTAAAATATTTCTTTCTCCAGTAAAAAAACAAACAAAAAAACTTTTCTTTTAAATCAGGAGATAAATATGCACAAATTGAACAACATTTACAAGCAAAAACAGATCTAAACAAATGTTTTGGTGGATTTTGATGTGAGAGGACAACATGGGAATGGAGGTTTAAAGTTAAAGGGGTCATATGATGTTGCTAAAAAGAACATTA
>NW_015514385.1:4403-6020 GCF_001515645.1 Sinocyclocheilus grahami | reverse complement strand
GAACAGAAAGTTCAAAAGAACAGCGTTTATTTGAAATAGAAATCTCTTGTAACATTAGAATAGTCTTTACTGTCACTTTTGAACAATTCAATGCGCCCTTGATGAATAAAAGTATTAATTTCTTTCAAAAAACCAAACTTTTGAACTGTAGTGTGTAAATGTGCCTGACCTTAATACAAACAGCAATTCTAAACTGGTTTTAATCAGTACATGTAGTTTAAATATATACATATATATACAGTATATTTTAGAAAATGAATTGTCTGAATGGTGTCTCGTGTCTTTGAGGAAGATGCACAGACTGTCTTCGTCTCTGTTGCTCTGATTATTTTTCATTTTGTCTGTTTTATTAAGAGCTGTTGTAATTTTAATGAGGGCCTCTCGCTGACCTGTTCACATGAATGCTGTTCATTCTAGAGATCAGAGATATTTAGTCCGCTTTCTCTCGTATTCTCCTTCGGTCTTCAGGGGCTTTAACATTCCTACAAGCAAACTCATGCTGTGAACGCTGAGCTCTACATACGGCCTTTTCATTGGTTTGCATTAATTATTGAGATGTTTGTTGATTTATTTTTTATAGCTGGGAGTGCTGACTTTTGATGTGATCCGGAGCGCGGGTTCAGCGAGGTGGGAAACATTTGTCTGCATTCATTTCTGGATCTGAAAGCAGAAACAAACTTTTAATGAACCGTTTCGGTGCTTAAAATCAGAACATGAAAAAATACAAATCCCAAACAGCTACAGCTTCTCCCGAAGGTTGTGGTTTATTCGAATGCTTTAACGTTTAATCTTTGTCGAAGGACTGAAATGATGCATTTATTCTTCATCTCGTTGTCTTTGCATGCACAAAAAGACAAGTTTGCATGGCACTTCATGTAATACAGATTGTTTCAAAGCGGCTTACAGTAAAATAACAGTGTTCGTGTGTAAATGTTCAATCAATGATTCAACTAACTCGATTTCAGCTGTAAAGCAGCTCTAGAATTGTCATTCAGCTCAATTTAGTTCAGTGCAGTGTTATTTTAGTTTAATTGAGATGCTATTATGGTTTTTATTCATATTTTGAATTAGTTCAGTTCAATAGCTGTGTAAAGTTCATCAATTATGAAATTAATTCAATTGAGCCGTAAAGCAGCTCTACAGAGGACAGATGTGTCGTCGTTCAGATCAAGTTTTCTTCTCAAATCAGAATAATATAACTGAATATGAAGTGTCTTTACATTTCAGTTCAACAACTC
Organism: Sinocyclocheilus grahami; assembly: GCF_001515645.1. Classification (NCBI taxonomy): domain Eukaryota; kingdom Metazoa; phylum Chordata; class Actinopteri; order Cypriniformes; family Cyprinidae; genus Sinocyclocheilus; species Sinocyclocheilus grahami. Next base: position 4,782 of record NW_015514385.1, on the reverse strand, counting down.
ATGTTTACAGGATGCTGGGTTAATATTAGAAAGAACGATTCACTGGATTTGCCATATTTTACCAGGTTCAAAGCATGCAATCTTAGAAAAGTGCATAGTTTTGTTAAAACTATGCACCAAAAGCCAAACATATACCAAAAGCACTTTTATTTTCAAGTTTTGTCTTTGATTTGAACAGAAATTCTGATCACAAAGTCTACACACATTTTTCAGTTGCACAACTGTTCACTACAGAAGCTTATTCCTACCACAGATTATAAATATAAAAAATATATATTCGTGACTTTTTGTCTCATAATTCTGACTTTATTAAGTTAATATCTTGCAAATTGTTTTCCCTCAGAATCCTGAATTTATTTTTCACAATGATATTTTTTTT
>NW_015514385.1:0-2161 GCF_001515645.1 Sinocyclocheilus grahami | reverse complement strand
CTGTGCAGACATTCATCACCGCTTTTGTGTTTGTTTACACAATGTTTTGATTAATTTGATGATGCTTTTACCAATTAGTGTTGCACTTTCAGCTCCGTTTCACACATTTGACCATGTTTACATGCAGATTGTACTCCTCGATCGCACTATAACATCCACATATTCAGTCTGGATCTGTTTATTAGTCAGCAGTACATTCATATGCTGTTATTGAACTACAGTATACTGCGTCTGCATAAATAACTCACAACCATAGAGTTTGTATGCAGCCTCCTTACTCAACTCAACAATATCTGTGAATCACACACAGATGCATTAAATTAATTCCTTAATTCAGTTGCATAAATAATATTTAGTGCAATAAAGCCAGTATGCATTGACATGCAGTGTCCTCCAATAGGACTACAAGGCAACTTATCTCTTCTTTGGGAAACTAAATCCATTCTGTCTTGTCATTTAGGATTCACCAAGCTCATTATATTGACGCCGTTGAAGAGCAAAGCAAGACTAACTTCAGTTTGCAGGTATGTAAACCACACTCACACTGTCTGTATCCAACAATTATCAGCCAAAATATAAACATCTCGCCTCTGCACGTGATCAGACTGTCAACATTTCTGACGTTTTTACACACACACACACACACAAAAATGGAATAAAAATGTAAAATAGCCTTTGTCCTGACAAGATAACATGCATGCAGCTTAATGATAATGAGGTCATGTGACCACAGTGAAGTGCACTACTGCTTTAAAACATTGTTGCATGCCGCTTTAATATGTTTAATAAAATAGTGTGCATATTGTGCATCTTTATGCATGAAAAGTCGAGTCAATAGGTCAATGAATGAACCAAAATTAGCCAAAATATAAGCAACAGCTCACCACAGCATGTGACCAGACTGTCAAAAGTTCAGACATTTTTATGTAAAACTGGAATACGATGTAGAATAACTATGCAATTTTGAAGTAGAAAGACTGAAATGGTATTTTCTTGTCAAATGCACTTCAGTGATCTGTATTCACAACTTCAAAAAAAAATAAAAATCACTTTTTACAGCGTGTTGTAATAAAGTATGCAGTGCACTAGTATTCCGGTCGGAACACTTCCCAGCTCTTCATATCTCTCTCCAGCTCCAGTCTGAGCAGGTGTTGCCATAGTGATCAGAGGAACATCAACCACCTTGATTCTTTCCTTCACTGCACATGCAGCACTGCAGCTCAGCTACAGCACTGTCCAGGAATAACATCCACAGCCTTCAAACAAGTGCCACTTACACAAGCAAACGCGCAAAGGACACATTTAGTGACTTTTATGCTTAAGAGTAAAAAGGGGGGGTGGGGGGGTGGCACATTTTCTGGAAGTCTTAATGAGTGAATCTCTCAAAACATGTCTATATATCATCACAAAAGAAGTACTAAGAAATTATAGCTCCCAAGAGAAAATATTTTTTATGATATTATTTTGATGGCATTTTCATGTAGTTCTCACTGTAATCCAGTATTTTTTCCCAAGTAAAAATACAATAATGAAAGCATGGGTTATCGGATAAATTAAATCCAGAACAAAAATGCTATTAATCTGATGACAATTAAGGACATTTCCATGCAAAAGTCTCATTACTGTAATGCAGGATTTTTTGTACTGCATTCCAGTAAAAATACAATAATGTAATGATTAGTTATAAAGCTAGGGGAAAACACATTATCATGATGTATAAATAATAATAAAGCATAGTAATGAATACATTAATTAATAATTCAAAAAATCATAAGATTTATTTATTTACTTATTTTCACTTTTTATTGCATTTTGACATTAGCAGTTTGTACTGTATTCCAGTAAAAATACAATAATGCAATAATTAGATGTGAAGAAAAAAACAACACATTATCGTGATGTATGAATAATAATAAAGCATAATAAATACATTAATTAATAGTCAAAAAAATCATAATATTTACTAATTTATTTATTGCATTTTGACATTATTTTGATGACAAAGCAAATTTCAATGCAAAATTTACATCTCATATGCAGAGTATTGTTTGTTATATATTCCAGTAAAAATACAATGATGCAATTATAAGTTATATGATAAATTAAATCCAGAAAATATTATAATGATATGTAAATATAGTAATTAATAAGATTTTTTTTT
>NW_015514384.1:4305-6021 GCF_001515645.1 Sinocyclocheilus grahami | reverse complement strand
AGTAATTAGTCTTTTAATATGTCATAAATAGATTTTTGTTGTAAAAACGTCTGACAAGATGTTACACAGTGTAAGATTGTTACACTGATTGTTATTTTAGTTGGTCTCTTCTGTAAATCAGGGAAAAATGTATGATATTTATTTTTCTGCGCAGAAAAACAAAAGCTAAATTGCAATTAAATTAAACAGAATTTTTAATTCTATTTTTGGGGGGGGAGGGTGGACAGCAACAACAATTTAATGCAGTATTACACTTATTGTTTTTATGCTTAAACCTTTTTTTGTTTTTGACCCGTATACATAATATTTAAATATTTGTGAAAATGTTGAACTTGAAGGTCCAATAACATTGTTTAATGATGGTGAGACCATTTTCTGCAATGACATTTATTTGATTGAATCGATTGTTTCTGACAGTGTAACATTTTTGTTTTCGTGTTAATTGATATTCTGAAAAGAAGTTATCGGAATATCAGATATTATTCAGGTTCAAGCTCACATATCATGCAGGTGCAAAGAAATGTAAAACGTTTGACAGACTGACACAGTCTCATTCAAAGTCTTCTGAAGCCAAACGGAAGGAACCTAACGAAAACGTATTATTATCTTAATACGCTCATCTAAATTCAAATATAGTGATGCCACATTTAAATGAGATTTCAGAACTGGGCGGAAGGGAAGATTTTCAACTGAAAATGACTTAAATTTGAATCTGTTTCTCACACAACACTGTGGTTTGACTTCGGCACACTTGGAATATAATGCATGAATCATATGCACTGCTTTTATAGCACTTTTATGGTGATTTTTTTGAGGGTTTCAAAATCCAAAATCCCAGTCCACATTATGAAAAAGAGCATTCAGAAAAATATGCAGTGCCCTCCAAAAGCTTGGAAATGCCCTAGGCAAAATGCTTTGAACACTGTCAGCATTCATTTCTTGGCATAAATGTATTAAAGTAACTTGAAAGTTATCAAAATTATTATTCTGGATTATCTCATCTAAATTCAAATAGAATGTGTCTGATCATTGATGTCGCATGTGAACTGAGTGAGATTTGCGAACTGGGCAGACAGAAAGATTTTCAACAAAAAAAATGACTTAAATTTGAGTCTGTTGCACACACAACAGTATTCTATGACTTCAACAGAGGAATACAATGCATGAATCATATGCCTTACTTTTATAGCACTTTTATGGAGATTTTAAGTATTTTTTGAGCTTTTAAAAATCTCCAATCCACATTATGAAAAAGAGGATTCAGAAAAATATGCAGTGCCCTCCAAGAGTTTGGAAATGACCGTGGCAAGTTATGGGTTTTGGAGAATATCATCATTAATTTCTTGGCATAAATGCATTAAAGTAACTTGCAATTATCATTGAGGACCAGCAGTAATGATTTGAAGGCATAATAAATGATTGAATAATGGCAGAAAGGAAAATGCTTTAGAACTTGTATATAAATAGCTGTATATTTTTTATGTTCAAAATTTGTCCTTTTTTATTTAATACAATTTGTTTTGTTATTCCTTATCAAAAGTCAACAGTCATCACAAAATGATAAGTATATTGTCCAAAAATTGACCTTGTAATTATTATTATTTTTTTTCATTTTTGGGTGAACTATTCCTTACAGAACATTTTTTAAAAAGTATAATTTTTTTTATATCAGGTTAAAAAGTGACCAGTGACCAATAATATATATATATATATATA
>NW_015514384.1:2220-3594 GCF_001515645.1 Sinocyclocheilus grahami | reverse complement strand
GCTGTTTGTCAGCTTTTCGTTTTTGTACAGAATGCAGTATAGGACCAAAAGATGAAATAATAAAATCAGACTAGATAAGTAAATAATAATTATTAGAAAAAAATGCACATCCAAAGTGGTGATGCGGCCATGACGTGAAGCGGATTATTAGTCAGTTATTCTGCTTAGACTACGGTTTTCACACCTCAAGAAATTGTTCAAATGTTGTATTTCATGAAATTTGTCAGTTTCTTTCCCTTAAAGCACTCTTGTGTGTAGGACTAATTTCTTATGCATTTCATCCCATGCCTCCGTTGCTAATTCCAAAACATAATTTTATAGCTAGTAACAAAGGCTTGAGCCATTGATAGCAGATTAATGCAGTTACTAATGCAGTTACTTGAGAGAGAGAGAGAGAGAGAGAGAGAGAGAGATTATGTGTGAATTATCTTAATCTGTGCATCTCTCGACAGCAGCGTCTCTACTAAAAGCGAAACTGTAAGTTCATGTGCTTCAAGAACAGCGCCATTATTAATTCACAGAGCATAGCTAACACGTTTCTGTGCGTGTGTGATTGTATGGAAGCGAGCAGTAGAACGAGAGTTTCCGTCCAAAATTAAACTTAATTTTTTTTGGCAAAAACATGGAAATAACAGGTCATTTGTATCCTATTGTTTATTATAATTGTTTGCTTGGTCAGTGTCGTTGTGGGTTTTGGTTCTTTTTGAAATACAGTAACTGAACATTTCAGTTTGGCGAAGTGATATGGACATGTATTGCGGTCAAGACCTGCCTGGAACTACTTTAGAACACCTTAGAACGTTCGTCAGCCAATCAGATTCAAGCATTCAACAGCCCCTGTAGGTTCTATTTTTTCAAAATCTCTTTTCGTAAGACAATTGCTTCGATTGCTGATTCTTAAATATTATGTTATTTCTAATATTGTCATGTTTTACACAGCGTGAGTGGATCAGCACGCTGTGTAAAACTGTTAGTGGTCCTGTTAGTGCTGTCAAATGTTTTTAAAACATCTTAAAAATCTCTCTTGCTACCAAGGAAATGTCATATGGCGTTATTTCTATATTCTGGTGATACTCCACTGTTTTCATACCAAGTGAAAAGTATCTCTAGAAGGGAAAAGGCTGATTAACTACAAAGCTGAATGTATAATTAATGCACAATTATGCAAATTTTATTACATTTTCATGTACCTCCCCACAATGAATTAAATACATTTTATTGAAACTTTAATTATTTACAAGAGAAAAATATAGTTTCATGCAGTATCGTTTTGCACTGATCTGAATCAGCATTTATTTATTTTTTTTGCTGCAAACAATTAAGTTTCTCCTCTATACGCAGACAAATTAATATTTTATTGTAGGTGAGGAATTA
>NW_015514384.1:0-742 GCF_001515645.1 Sinocyclocheilus grahami | reverse complement strand
AAGCCAAGAATGTTCTGTGAAAACTTCAGGGATACCAGAAATCACTATGACAACAGGATTAGATTAGAGCACATTAATGTGATCTGTGATGTGATTAGTTTAGATAATATCTGATTAGATGTGATTAAAACAGATGAGATTACAGTTGCATTAGATTTTGATACCGCACCACTGCACTAGTTGACTTGGCTCCTGATGAAGGGTAGACACTTCAAAAACAATTGAATTACATGAAATAAAATCAGTCCTAATCGATGGAAGGCACACATTCCTCTGGAATCAGTAATTACACGAATTGGTCATTAAAGGATGTGCGAGAATTTTTATATCACTTCTTTATTCTTTATTTTAACGTATCGGTAGATGATTTACAGTGTAATTGCGTTTACTGCTACATGTGTAGCAAGTTATATTACTGAAATAATTGAAAATAAACATTAACTCACTTAGCGGTGAGGAAGTGCTCTGGATTCTCCCTTCTTTTTCAATATGACACAATGATATATTTTTTTTATTATTATTATTCCAATCACCCAAGCTGCAAATGACATTTAATGAATTAGTCCTTTAGTAGCAAATATCCTAAACTGTGATGACAAAGACATAGAAAAAATGATTTACACACTTTTAAGAGTCCTGCACTCTCTGTGAATTATAAAATTACATGTAATATAAAATAATAAAATATTTATATATTTATTTTTAAGCATTTATAACATGTTTATATATATATATATATATA
>NW_015514383.1:3366-4311 GCF_001515645.1 Sinocyclocheilus grahami | reverse complement strand
TGAAAATTCAGCTTTGCCACCACAGGAATAAATTATATTTAAAAATATATTGAAATAGAAAGTTTTATTGAAATTTTAAATTGTAATATTTCACAATATTACTATTTGTTCTGTATTTTTGATTAAATAAATGCAGCCTTGGTAAACATTAAAAAATCTTTCAAATTTTAATTCCAAACTTTTGAAATGCAGTTTTTTTTTGTAGATTTCTGATCTAAAATATTTTATCTGCTAGATATTGCTCTTTTGTTGAGCTTGTGTAGAGTAAAACACATTTTCAAGCCATAATGATGTCTGATTTGTGAGCTAATTGTTCTTTTGGGTTAATCGGTCTAAATGATTCATTAGCAATCCAGTCTGAATCAAAATTAATTTTTCAAGTTCTTTCCCAGTAATCACAATCAACTGGAAAGATCACGGAAAAGCCAAAAGGTTTAGAAACCCTGGTAAACAAGTTTTGTTTTCTGTAAACTTTACTTTTTAATAAATGTAAGTTTAAAATCTGAAAATGACTTAGCACCCACAGTGACATCACTGTAATATTTACAGACTTAATTGTGATTGGTCACGTCTTCCTTTCATATATTACCACAGCATTAAAACTAAGCTTATTTAAAACTTTAATGCTATTCTTTTGCAGCCTTGCCAGCACTGATATTTCCTTCAGGAAATGCAAATCTAGTTTTCTGATTAAAGCACTTTAATTTTAGCAAGATGTTTGAATTTGGGTGTCAGTCTCACCTACGTAATCTATGGTAAAGCAGAGCTGTCAAAATAGACACCACATGTACTGGAGGCAGATACGTATATGTGCGCAAAACAAATTAGTCAGATGCCAATCAGTGCAACTGGCCCAAAGGGCGGCACTATCTACAGCTGTTAACATATCATGTTTGACATTCAGCCACTACTCCACGCCCCTGGCCACCACACCCTCATGAGCAG
>NW_015514383.1:0-2258 GCF_001515645.1 Sinocyclocheilus grahami | reverse complement strand
TTGACTCACGTGACCTGCCAGAACTAACGCTAAAGCTTAATTTCTCGTGCAAGCAAAACTGTGTAGTATAAAACTTATTTTCAGAGAATCTTAAATTATGTTTATTATTCTTACACAACTGGCTAATGAATTGTATTTAGTTAGTTTGTTTTGCTTGTTTTAAGCATAAATCTCATGAAATTTAGTTTAGCTTATGTTTAAAACAAGAAAAACCTATTTGCCAATGGGATAAGTAAAATAATTCATAATTCAAGATATATTAGTATAGTAATTTAGTTCTTTTAAGAACTGCCTTTGGCTTAAGCAATACTTTTAGCCAACGTGAGTTTGTTTGTTCACTAAATGCTTATTTTCCTTTAGACAAAAAGTTTTTTGTCATGGCAGCTACACTTCTTTGTTCAGCAAATGGTAGGAATGCATTATACATTATTTCTGTACAATATTGGTTATAGGCCTATAATAGAATTTTTTTAATTGTCTGTATCAATATATATTGGATAATTAAATGTACAGTCTCATTTCACTGACATAACACTGTTAAATTTAGTTTTTATCAAATCGTGAAATGACTATCCATTTTTTATATTGTATATTATAACATTGTTGGATTTTTTTTTTTACAGTATTCCTATAATTTATGGCAGAACAGACAAGAAATGCAACACCTAGTACACCTCAAGTGTCTGATTCTGCAGAATATGTCAATTTAAGACAAAGAAATTCTCATCTACATAATCTGATCCTAGAAATGCCTCAGATGTACAGAATGTACTCGCATTCATCCAATTAGAGCTGTGCTTGACCGGCCAACCAAACTCAGTCGTACTAAACAGAACTGGACCTAGATCAGTTGATAATAGATGCGTCTCATAGGCGTCTTTTTCTCCAGGTGGTGCGGATCTTTGTGTGTGGCCTTGTGTCGCATGTTCAAGACCACCTTGCTCCGTTCAGCCCGCATAGCTTGTGTTTGGATGACTTCCTGCTTCATCAAGCCGTTTGCTGAGACAAGCCAGGCCTGGTTAGAGTCAAAATGTACATGCGCACACCCTCGCCTCCTCACTGGCCCTCGAGCTCTCGCATTACACTGAGGCTAATGTCAGTTTTCTTTATCCAACACCTTTCTCTGCGTCCACATGATGAATAAAGCCTCAACCTGCATTCATCACTCGAACACTCAAGGTTTGTCTCTGAGTAACGGCAGTAGACCTGAAGCAACACAGAGCCATGAGGTTTGTGTTGTTTTGAGAGAATTACAATTATTTAGACCTGTGATTTCATAGTCTACACACACCCAGTTGAAAGATTTCAGGGTCTATGCTAATTTCATATATTGAGGGGTGTTGATATTAGCTTTATGCTAGATTTCTTACATTATAGAGTTAATTTCAAGACCCCATGAAATCGAACATATGTTAGATTCTAGATGCTGATATTATTAAAATATAGATGTTGTGTTCAAAATGATGCACTATACACTATCCACTCACTCTTTGTATTCTGTCACAGTGTGTCAATTATGAAAGGTACACTCTAAAAACGGCTGGGTTAAAAACAACCCAATTTGGGCTGTTTTGGCAACCCAGCGCTGGGTTGTTTTAACCCAACAAGTTGGGTTATTTTGTTTGACCCAGCATGCTGGGTTGCTTTTTTATGGTTTAAAATTACTACACTGCTAGGCTAAACCTTGATTATGTATTTATCCATTTCATTGGGAGTGAAAAACAAACCTACAAATCTTGTTCATTTTAAAATCACTAAGGCCATTAAGACTATTTCTGAGGCGAAATCCGCATCCACGTATTTTTCAATATAAGCTCTTTACGGAATATTTCCGCCTTCCATGAAATCTCAAGATACTACTGGACTCAAACAATGAATGATGACTTTACATTTTTAATCTTTACTTACCATAAACCATCTTTCACCACTGGGTTATTGATCAAGACCAATTTTCAACCCAAAATTGGGTTAAAACAACCCAACATCCTTACCCAGAGGTCTCAACCCAGCGTTTTTTAGAGTGTAGTGTCATCTAAAATGGAACAATTAAGGGGTTAATTCAGCCAAAATTTTTAATTGTGTCAAAATTTGCTCACCATCATGTAATTCCAAGCCCATAAGACTTTGGTTAATGTTTGGAAAACATTTTAATGAAACCTGAGAGGTTTCTGTACCTCCGTATAAAGTCAAGGTAACCAAAACATAGAACATCCAAAAAAAGGTCATAAAGGCCTTGTAAAATGTGTCAAATGCTAGAA
>NW_015514382.1:4397-6022 GCF_001515645.1 Sinocyclocheilus grahami | reverse complement strand
ATATATATGCAATAATATTCTATTTAATTTAATGTAATAAAATGTTTTGTAATAACATTATAATTAAATATTTTTACTTAATTTATAGTTCTTCTTCATACAGTAAATTAAATTTCATTTAAAAATTACACTGAAAATGTAAAAAATAAACATTATACTTAATAAAAAGAATTTCAATCGAATTAAAAATTTGGAATAAAGTAAAAAATTCATTTCTAAGTAACACTTTTAAGGAAAAAATTGCATCATAGACACTGAATTTGAATGAGATTACATGTCTTCTGAATAAAGAAAAGAAAAAAAAACACTTACAGATGACCGTAAATAATGGCTGCAAGTCTGTACTTTTGAATGTTATGTGCTGGTAATAACCAATATTATCTTATCACCAGCTGTCAGACACCAGAATATGATCAAACACAGAATATGTAACATACAAAATGATTTCTCTTCCACTTTCTCGTCACAAACGCTTAAGATTTGACGTCTGTTTGATTTCATTAATACCAGCAGCTGAGTGTGAATGAGCTCCTTTTACAGGAGAGATCCTGCCTAATAAGGTAACTCCCATGAATCACTGGGAGCTAAATGAAACGGAGAATAAGCACTTGATTGGGCTGAACAGTCTTAATGACCTGCTGGTGGGAATCCATGTATTGATCATATATATTGAATGCTCAGAGTCTAAAGGCTCAGTGCAGCAGCGTCTTCATTCAGATGTCATCCTCTCAAGCAGCACGTCCAGTGCAGCGCTGAATAAAAACACTTTGATCTGTATAACGCATCTCTTCTGATCTCTGTTCAAAGGAAAACGTGAGAAATGTCTGTTGTTTTGCCTGTTTATAAATACTGGTATTTGTATGATGATTTTGGGTGTGTTTTCTGCGTGCAAATAAAGAAGTACTGACCCTTTCCTTCATTGTGATTATGACAGAGTAACCCCACCCTGCCTCATTGGCCACTGACCGCCACCCACCTGCTGGCCTGCTATTGGCTCTCCACACTGATCCACGCCCAGCAGGACTCTACTTGCACAATGCAATAAACAGGGCACTGGAGGAGAGACAGTGAGAGAGAGAAAGAATGAAAGGAGCTTGAATGAAAGTGGTATTAAATTGCATCATAATAGTACCTTTGATACATCATTGCAGCTACAATTTCATTTTGTAATTCAGACTATACATTTCCACTACTATTCCAGCAAATAAAAGCACTGAAATATAAATGTAAAAATAATAATAATAAAATAAAAATAAAACAATAATAAAAACAGCAAGTGATATAGCAAATAGCATAAATTTCAGTTGTGGCACTATTATGTTGCAGAGGTTGATTTCAAAAGAAAGTAGAAAATAGTCCAGGAAACATTTCAATATTCTCTCACTTTTTTAAGTTAATATTTCAGTGTCATAGACAATATTAAATTTTTTTAAATGCTCAGATGACTGTAAATAATGGCTACAGTCTGTACTTTTAAATGGTATGTGCTAGTAATAACCAATATATATATAAATAAATATATGTGACCCTGGACCACAAAACTAGTCACAAGGGTAATTTTTCTGAAATTGAGATGTATTTATTGAGAATAAATAAGCTTTCCATTGATGTATGGTTTGTTAGGA
>NW_015514382.1:0-1423 GCF_001515645.1 Sinocyclocheilus grahami | reverse complement strand
ATTAATGAGACATTATCGTGAACTCTAGAGATTCTAGGATCTATTTCTCAGGAGAAACATCTGAGGAATAGAAGACTTAAGCAAAAGTCTCACATTCTCATCATTTAACCTCATTGCTGTCTAAGACACATAACTGTGAGATTGAAGAGCGCCTTGTACGACTTTTCTTTCTCACAGAAACACTGGGAGAGTGAGACTGACATGCACTGCCACAGCTTTTCCTCTGATCCAAAATCAGATTCCTCTTCCCTTTCATCTTAAAGCAACACAGACAGACTTCAGCTCAACATTAAAGGCAATTCAAATCCAAGCTGGTCTCTCTAAAGGCAGGAAATCACATTTTGCAACAGAAAGTCTATTGTTCTATTTAGTCCTAGAAAGCTTTCGGGTGTTTGCAGCTGAATATACTGCATTGTGTTCAATACTGGCAATGCTAATAGATGCCAGACCTTTAAGACAGGCATTGTGTGTTTAGTGATACCCTTTTGAATGTATTTTGGGATGCTTGTTGATAAAGATGGTGTAATTGATGTTGATGGTGATAGAGAATTCTAGCAAAATCTAGATTTAAAGGTCATTTCCGTGGCGGTTACACATGCCCGGCTGTAGCTCAGCGTAATTATGCAATGCATTTTTGGTAACAAGATTTTCTTGTTATTTATTTACCTCTCAATTTAATTCACAATCCATGCTGTTCGGTTCAGTAGGCCATAAAATGAGGTGTTGTTTCATTAATGGGAAATAAAAGATGATTGCATCCTAGAGAAAAAAAAAAAAAAAGAAACACTAATTGTGTTATTCTACAACGGTCTCAATTTATTTGCCTCAATTACACTGTATCACATAAAACATCAAATTAAAGAAATGAGACGAGGACTGACCGTCAGTGTGCAGCACTGGTTTATTACTGTGGCTGAAGCCCAGAGAAGCTGGAGACTTCATTCACCATCAGAGAAGGTGTCAATCACTCCTGTAGAGGACATGCTTTACTGCTGCCCGAGGGCTCCTGTGTGACCTAAATACAAAACTGTCAACAGAAAGACTGACCAACACAGAACAAGCTGAAGAGAATCGCAGACGAATATTCGGTCTTGGATTATCCGATGCATACACTTCTGTTTATACTGCATACAGGTGACCTGAAATGCAATCACTGCTATTTATACCAGGTTCCAAGACATGTATACTTATGTATGAACACTCTTTGCAAATAACAAATATATATTTCATCAAAACTGTTGTCAAAAATGGTATATGAAAAAAACCGGCATATGAAGATCATTTATATAAAATCCTAGAAAACACGCTTGAAACCTCTTTGTAAAATATTTATTAAATCAAAACTTTTGTCAATGAATATTAAGATGAATAATCATTAATAGTATAGAAGTAATATAATATAATAATAAATTAATGGTATATA
>NW_015514381.1:5242-6023 GCF_001515645.1 Sinocyclocheilus grahami | reverse complement strand
TCAATAGGGCACTATTGATCAGTATAATGATGAAAACCTCTGCAGTAAAGTAGCCCTGGAGCCTAACCAGCTTCCGAGCATGTTACGTTCAGAGAAGAAGTTGCTATGGCTGCTTACATACCTTGAAAGTTAACTCGGCTTTTGGAACCAAAAGTTTTTTATCCATAAACCTTTTTCTGAAATACACCCCTTGATTTTTTAAAATATTATTCACTTGTTGTGCTCAGATCGGCACTTCCCTGTATGACGCAGAGGGTGCCAATATTGTGAAAGACCTCATGGCTAAGGCCGAAAAGAATGGTGTGAAGATCACACTTCCTGTTGACTTCGTCACTGCAGACAAGTTTGATGAGAAAGCGACGACAGGGACTGCATCAGTAGCCGATGGTATTCCAGCAGGCTGGATGGTAAGGCAGACAAATGTTAGATTGTTTAGATCTATATGATCTTCTCCTTTTCCTCTGAAGTGAACTAGAAATGGTTCTCTTTCTATCCAGGGTCTAGACTGTGGTCCTGAGAGCTCAAAGCTCTATGCAGAGGCTGTAGCCAGAGCCAAGCAGATTGTGTGGAATGGACCTGTTGGTGTGTTTGAGTGGGACAACTTCTCTCGTGGAACCAAGAACTTGATGGACAAAGTTGTGGATGCGACCAAAAATGGCTGCATCACCATTATTGGTAAGAATTTAATTCCATAGTTTAAGTTCTTGCCTGAAATGCACGTAATGGCGCATATCTAATAGAATGGAGGTTGACCGCAAGGTTATTATAGTTTTGAATTTTT
>NW_015514381.1:0-991 GCF_001515645.1 Sinocyclocheilus grahami | reverse complement strand
ATTTCCCATAATGCACGATATTGTCTTAGCTCCGCCCTCACCTGCCGAGGTGTGTATGCGTCATTCAGCACAACACAGCTGTGAGCGAAAAGTGCGGGGTTGTTTTCGGGATTAAGGTAAAATATGATTTTAAACTCGCTTCACTTCAACCCACAACTTTGGTAAAAAGCCTGAAGTCGAGAACTTTATGTTAGTGAATTGTTTGTATGTTTATATTCATTGCTTGTGTGATGTTAATTTCCAAGGAAGGAACGATGCTGAAGGAGAGAGTGTAAATGCAAGCAAGCATGATTTCAGTCGAGGACTGGAGCCCAGACCAAGTGTCCACATGGATAAAGAATATTGGATTTCCTCAATATGCGCAGAGTTTTGTGGGTGAGGTGATTCATTTTCATCGAACATCTGAAGAGTTACAACAGCACAAATACATTAACATTTAAAAGGCTGTAGTTTTTTCTTCTTTGTTAAACTTCACAAGAGGGCGCTCAGTTGCAGTTTCAACCCTTATGTTCTGTTGAGATTGACTCTGACCCTTATGTTTATAATTGTATTGTGATCAGTGTTGGCCAGTGACTAGTTACGAGTAACTAGTTACAGTAATAATATTACTTTGTGCAGTAACTAGTAGTAGGGGAGAGCACTTTTTGACTTTCTCAAATTGTGTAAATCCACATGGGGTTCAGAGCATAATTTTTTTAACCACAGTAATTTCACACTTGTCTAGTACAAATATGTCGCTTTGTTTCATAATTACAGTGTATATGTTTTTCTTTATTTACCCTCAAAAATTGGAAGTGAAATGTGACAACATGCCCCGTAGGTGGGGTACATTGTAACATCTGAGGGGCACGTTGTAACATGACCATATAACAGCTTAAAATGGTATCTGATTGCATGAAAAAAAATATACAAGACAAACTAAAAGATTTTGTCAATAAAATATTTATTTCAAATAAAATAATGCAGTTTTTTAAGAATGAAAAATAATCTG
>NW_015514380.1:5138-6023 GCF_001515645.1 Sinocyclocheilus grahami | reverse complement strand
TTTTGAAAAGTGGGGACATGGAGTAATGTCCTGAAAAGTCACCTTGTAATACCCATGTTATACCTTTGTCATTATCAGTGTTGGGGGTAACGCATTACAAGTAACGCAAGTTACGTAATCAGATTACTTTTTTCAAGTAACTAGTAAAGTAACGCATTACTTTTTTAATTTACAAGAAAATATCTGAGTTACTTTTTCAAAAAAGTAACGCCAGTTACTTTGTTTTCCCATGTATTGACTGACAGCTCTCCTGTCCCCATACTGGGAGAAATCAGGAGTGCAGAGGCGCTGTGTGCGCTGTGTGAACATGATGCTACTGTAGTTCTAGACTAAATGTGAATGTGCATTAATTCATCTCACTCACAAAAAACTGATTTAGTATTCATCAAAATGAATTAAAACAGTGAAATGCAAACTCAGAATATGACGCAAACTTGCAATAATTAAATATGTTAAATAACACAAATGTATCTGATCCCATTTTATTAACCAATGTCTTTGCTGCTGACCTTTGATGATCCAGTTCAACCGTACTAATAAGCAAAAATGACTTTAGAGAAACTAACAATTGTGCTTCATTGTTTTTTTATTGCTGAAGAGTGTTTCTTCTCCTGCGTTCTACTGTACAGACGTGAATTTACTTTTGCTTCAGCCTGAGGTTTATTCATTACACTTTTAGGTGTGAAATACATTTAGCTTTTACATTTGTTTTTAATATAAGAAGTTCTATTCATAGCAATCAAGCCCTGCTCATATTTAAAAAGTAACGCGAAAGTAATGTAACGCATTACTTTCCATAAAAAGTAACCAAGTAACGTAATTAGTTACTTTTTTATGGAGTAACGCAATATTGTAATGCATTACTTTTAAAAGTAACTTTCCCCA
>NW_015514380.1:0-943 GCF_001515645.1 Sinocyclocheilus grahami | reverse complement strand
AAGTGTTTTCCTCTGGACTGCAGGTCTGTGGCCGCATCATGTGACGCTTCCCGTCCCTCATCACCATGAGCGATTCCCGTGCGCCCCTGCCTCCGTCTGGACTCTGATCAGCAGCATCCATGATGATTTATGGGCTGATTCCTCAGGAGTTACACGCGCAGCTCCTGGACCTCCAGAACTATCAGAAGCGGACCAGCGGCGTGGAGCAGCTGAAGAGCCTCCTCCTGGAGCTGGATCTCCAGCAGGTCTCCTCCGGCAGCATCGTGGAGTTCATCCAGTTCTTACGCCAGCTCCTGGACGACAGCAACTTCAAGGTGTTGTACGGCGCGCTGCAGCTCATCAACCTGCTGATCGAGAAGCTGGAGTGTGATGTGGAGCGCTATTATAAGGAGATCGTGGGCGTGACGGTGCGAGCGCTGGGCGACTCGCGGAACGTGACGCGGCACGAGTACATGAGCGTCTTCAGGCAGCTGATGAGGATGGTGGGGCCGCAGAGGGTTCTGGATCTGGTGGTGGCTCAGCTCAAGCACAGGAACTCCAGGGTTCGAGAGGACGTCATTAACATCATCACGGCTGCCATGCTCACGCACCCGCGCAAGGACTTCGACATCCCCGGCTTGTGCGCGGAAGCTGCGCCGGCGCTCGCCGACAGCAAGAAGAGGGTGCGTCACGCGGCTCTGGAGCTCTTCGCCGTCTTCGACTACTGTCTGGACACGGGTAAGAAGCAGCCGCTCATGAAGGCTGTGGATCGAGTGGAGCTCGCCGGAGGCGCCGAGGGCCTCGTGGCTGCTGTACAGGCGCGGAGAGCGCGGCACATACTCCCTCGACTGTCCCCTGACGGCACGGTAGAGTATGCTCTGGTTCTTCCCAGACCGGGACAGAGACGGCCGCCTCAGCTGGGCTCCGGGGCCGATCTGGACTGGGTTCTGAACGGAGGCCGGGG
>NW_015514379.1:0-6023 GCF_001515645.1 Sinocyclocheilus grahami | reverse complement strand
ATATAATGCAAGAAGCATAATAAAATATGCAGGATATATCCATTTCCATATAACTATTCACAACAAAAAGTTATTAAAACTGTACATTAAAAGGTAAAAGGCCCTACCAAGACAAAAGTAACTAAATATTTTGTAATAAATAAACAAATAAATAAAATCTTATTATAAAACTGGGTTTCTTAATCCATGATCTGTGCAGTGACCAACAGGTTTCCCTTAACTATGCTCAGAAACAGAGAAATTGTGTGAAAACTGATGTCAAATCACCCACAAAAAAACTTTACATACATAATAATAAGCTATGTAAGCTATAAAACAACAAGCAGATAGATGCATAGTACGTTTAAAGGTGTGTTTAAAGGGATATTCATACTAAAAAAAAAATGCTAACCGCGTATAGTCTCAGACATCACTGATATAAGTAATATCACAGGTGTAGTCTATGCCCTATTGAGTCAGCAAGCAATGCAGTAAAATATTACACGAACTGGCGCCCCCTTCTGGATGGTAAGTAAACATACACAGTGCTACAGCACGTTTATGGTAGGCTATTCATGACCTTGCTGCTTTTTTGAAAGTTGATAAACGTTTTTGGGTGTGCTGGCATGTGTATGTTGGACTGCGTGTTAATGTGTGCATGTGCAATCTCTATAAAATATTCAGAAGTATGGCATAGCTTGTAGGCTAAGTGAAGAAAGTATTTTTAACGGAAAGTTGAACTTGAAAGGATTTTGCAGTTATTTTCAAATGAACTGTGATATGCTGTCACATACCACAGACAATAATGTCCTCATTTTGCAAAAACAAACAGGAAATTTCTTCACAGTTATAATGGGAGTGATTCATGGTAATACAGCTCCCTCTATGGGCATATTTAAAACAACACAACTAGCTATATGGTACACTATACCGTTTAAACTTTTGGGGTTGGGAGATTTCTTAAAGGGGTCACATGATGCGATTTCAAGTTTTCCTTTCTCTTTGGAGTGTTACAAGCTGATTGTGCATAGATAAGATCCCTGAAGTTCCAAAGACTAAAGTCTCAAAACCAAAGAGATATTCTTTATCAAAGTTAAGACTCTGCCACGCCCCCCTAAAATGGCTCGTTCTAACACGCCCCCAGATATCTACCTCACTATGTGGAAATATTAGCATAATGCCGCCCAAATGTGCACGCAAAGAAAGAAGGTGTGGTTTCAGTAACCGCAGTTAGTGTTGAAGCAGCCATGTCAGGGAGACGCTGTGTGTTTCTAGGCGAAAGCAAAAGCACTTTATTTGGCCTTCTGAAAGTAGATGCGTTTAGGAATCTTTAAGATTACTTACAACAGATCAGCAATGCATTTTATGGACGACTGTTTCGTGAACCTAGGAGAGGAGGTAATTCTGACTTTGCTATGACAATCTGGCGCTTCTGAATCAGCTACTGTTTTGTTATTAGTTTAAGTATTTGCTATTGACTGTTCAAATGCAGAGTTTTGCGCATCGTGTGTGTGTGTGTATAATATATATATAGAGAGAGAGAGAGCGAGCGAGCGAGAGAGCGTCACATCAAAGTGGAGTCAGCTGTCTTAACCGTGGCTTGTGTACTGCAAACACATACCAGCTTCATCACTGTGTCTGTCACGCGACTCTGTTCCCCTTTCGGGCTCTGTCTTTACATTTATTTTGAAAGATGAAGCTCGCGATTATGGTAAGGCGAGTTACATGTGCTTGCGGTGTTCGGCCAATCACAATGCACTGGGTCAGCTGGCCAATCAGAGCAGACTGCGCTTGTTGGAAGGAGGGACTTTGTAGAAAACAAAGCGTTTGAGAGAGGCGGGGCATAGAGGACCTACAAAAATGTACAGTATTTGAAAAATAATGTGTTTTTTTAACATTAAAGCATGTCAACATATTCTGTTACACCAAATACACCAAATAATGATCTTTAAAACAGCATCATATGACCCCTTTAATATATTTGAAAGAAGTCTCACCAAGGCTGCATCTATTTAAAAAGTAATACTGTGAAATATCATTACAATAAAAAATACCTGTTTTGTATTTGAATATGTTTTAAATGTCATTCTAATCATAATAATATGCCAATTTGGTGTTTAAGAAACATTTCTTATTATTATCAATGTTGAAAACAGATGTGCCATGTAATATGCTTGTAGAAACACTAAAACTTTTTTTGATGAATAAAAAGTTCAAAAGAACAGCATTTTGATCAATGCCTTGCTGAATAAAAGTATTTCTTTCATATTAATAAAAAATCTTTCTGACTCCAACCTTTTGAACAGTAGTGTACATATTCTTATGAGATGATGCACAACACAGGCTTGGCTTCTAACCAAAATATCTGTTCATTCAAATTAACCTTCAGAAGTTTTTTTTTTTTTTTTTAATGAACAAGTGTGTCAGTGTCTAACTTTTTTCTTTTGGAGAGTTACCTGCTCCAGGGTCTTTAGTTGGACATTTTTGAGCTCCCAGTAGGAACGCATTCTTTCTACTCGTTCAAGGTGGCCAAAAAATGCAAGTCGACTCATGTCAAGTTCCTTGACCCGTGATTCCTCTCCCTCCATGGCTCTGTTGTTATGAAATGCAGGACATGGATGAGCAGCAGCTGTTTAACTAGACGTGGCACACTTTCTCTTCTTGTCTGCAGTAAACTTGGTATTGTCTTCTGAGCTAAAAAAGACAAAAGATTAAGAATCAACCAATCAATCAATATGGGGGGAACTCAAAAGGCCTTAAAGCCAGCTGATCCTGATACACATGCTTTATTAGACTGATACTGCTTTTATCCACCTTATTTTGCAAGGCGTAACTTCTGTTAATGTGTAAGATTTTCAGTTCATTAATATAGTGTAGGTAGATTAAATGACTAGAAGATTAAGAAAGTTCAGTAAACATAAATGATAATCATTATTTGTTAAAACATTAGACAAAGACTGAAAACACACAAGACCCAATCAAAAATTATCCAGGTCTGGAACAATGACTCTGTGGAGACCCTAAAAGGATGTTTTGAGCTTACTGATTGGGGGATGTTTTTTCAGAACAATGATGGCGATTTGGATATGATTAATGATTCCATCTGTTCATATATATCTTTTTGTGCTGATAGTGTGATACCAACTAAGAAAGTTACTCTTTACCCAAACAACAAAGCTTGGGTCTCTAAAGACATGAAGCATTGTATTAACCTTAAAAAGATTGCTTTTAATGGAGGTTGATAAAAGACGTGTTAATGAACTGAGAAAGGAACTGCGAGATAAAACCAGGTTGGCCAAACTTCGATATAAAGACAAGATGGAGGAGAGGTTTATTAAAGGAAATATGAAGGCGGCATGGCAGAATCTTAATATGATGATGGGAAGAGCCCAGGCTTCAACACGAGTTCAGTGTCCAGACCCTGCCTCCTTTGTTGAGCAGCTGAATGCTTTTTATGCTAGGTTTAATATGAATAATTCTGGAGTGGATTGGGACCAGACTGATTTAAGTAATCCCCCAACACCAATCAGTGTGGAGGAACAAAGGGTTGTCTCCATCCTCTCCAAATTACAGCCAAGGAAAGCTCCTGGTCCGGATGGACTTGAGAGTCGCTTATTGAAAGAGTGTTCGGCCCAAGTAGGCAGGATGGTGGCTCAACTCTTCCAGTTGTCCTTTTAGTTCAACCCACACGAGATTTCAGGACGGAAACATGTCAAATGTCTTGAAACAAATCATCTGAACAATGTCTTGATGTGTGGTTGTGACTCCAGGCCGTTAAAATTATTAGAGAAATAATGCACTCCCAAAGGTGGTTATGTGGCCACGACTGTAGTAGCCTATGGTCTTTCTGAGTTCTCAAACAAATTAAGAACTATTCGATTTTTATTGACTGAACGCAAGCGCTTATTCCGATAGAAAACACTGTATCGCTTTCCACTGATTAAGAAATATTTTTGTTTGCTCGGGTGGTAATATTAGGTCTATTATATTAATATAGGGAAGGGGGCCCAAACTTTTTTTCTACGTCACGACTGCTAATGCTCATCAGTAAATCAGTGGAAAATAAATGGAAATCATGCTTCTGTCTGAGCTATGCGTTTTAAAACGAACACTAACTAGTGTAAATGTAGCCTAACAGATGTGTAAACTGAAGACTATTTGAGCTTTATTAAAACTATTTTGCACTGATTTATTGTGTTGGTAACATTTTGTTCCTTTATGCAGTGGCTCAGGAGATGAGTCTTTGAGTTTGTATAAACATCAACAAGCTGAAAAATAAAACCAAAGGTTTTTTTTTAGATAATGTAATCTTGTTCAAATTGATTTCATAAAATTGGTATAGAAAAAAGTATCGTTCAGGAACCGGTATCGAAGTCAAGGTATCGGTATCGATATCGAAATTTTTTTAACGATACCCAGCCCTCCCGAGAGCATGGAAGGACACAACCATTATTCCAGTTCCCAAAAAACCTCATGTCAAGGAGATGAAGAATTGGTAGCGAGGGAGCAGGTAGTGGAGCAGTTTGAGGCCTTTAGATATTTGGGCACTGAGATTGACTTGCATTTATCTTTTACACAGCAGGCAAATAGTGTCTATAAGAAAGCTCAAAAGTGATTATCTCTTTTGTGTAAGACAGGATATTTTAACAGCAGTGTTTAGCAGCTTAGCCTTCCCCTGGCCACAGCCAGTTGGGGCAAAAATGCCCCTGCACAAACAAATTAAATCTATTATGACTGTTGCTAACAAAATGAAAATGAATAGAAAGTGTCGATTGCGGCATTAAATTAAGATCAGCTCATGTTGCACCGTATTTCATTTAAGGCGTTTTATACTGTTGAGCATTATAACCAATCACACACGATTCTGTTGAGCTTAGGAATGCAATGGCCAATCAGAGGCGTTCAGATGAGTCATCGCTGAAACTCATCAGTTTTGAGGGCGCGCGCGTTCGCTGACTGAATTCCGGGCGCGCAGATGTACAATGTAAGTAAGACATTCATTTAACAGTTAGATAGCTTAAATGATTATAACGATAGTTTATTTTTTTGAGATTGCTTAAACTCGATAGATCAAAGTTAGTGATAGTGTCACTTTCTGTATAATACTTTATTAGCTGTTTGAATAACCTTGGAAAGGAAACGTTTTATAATTACCAATTTCTAATGTTTTTTTATTAAATTGTTATCACGTTAAATACAAATTCAGTCCCAGTAAACATATTTTATTAGCCTACATGACACCCAAGTCTGGTTCTTGCCTAAAAAGAACTGTTTATGATGTTTATAGTTAATAGATTTGGCTGCTTTTAGCCTTACCCTGGAGTTGGTACACCCTCCGCCTATGGGAAAGCAGCTTCTATTGTTACTGACTCCTCTCATCCTTTGCATTACCTTTTTCAGACACTCCCATCAGGTTGTCGGTTTAGAACTCCTTTGGCTAGAAAGAAGGCTTATAGTAATTATTTTATTCCTACTGCAATTTCTATTCTGAATAAGGCCAAACAGTTTTGTCAGGATCTTGTGTCTTAATATTGTGTATTATTATTGTGTATTGTGTACATGTGAGCCTTTTTACCTAAGATACATTTCTATCACTGGTTGATCGATAATAAAGTTTTTTGAATTGAACTGAATTTAATTGAATACTAGTTTGCAATATCAAGCAGCATAACAGATTGTTTTGAACCGCTAATGACACCGGATACAACACTTCAATAAACATCAAGTTAATAATGAGTAGCTTACATTTTAGACACAATATTGCCGTTAATTTGTCTATGTTGCTAAGCCAACAAAAAAATGTAAGCGCATTCCTGAATGAATCGGTTCAGAACGAATCAGCTCAGTGAATGATTCAATGACTCTGTGTTGCTGGATTCGGAGCTGTATACTAGCATATTACCCTTACTATCTGTGCCATACATGATTTTAAATTCAGCAAGTCACTAGTTTTGTTTCATAATGAATCAGCAATATATATTTATGTGTGTGTGTGTGTGTGTGTGTGTATATATATGTATATATACAGTGGGTACGGAAAGTAT
>NW_015514378.1:5359-6033 GCF_001515645.1 Sinocyclocheilus grahami | reverse complement strand
ATATATATATATATCCATCCTTATTGCTTAATGTATGTAATCATTGCAGGTAGAACGCACAGAAAGAGTGAAGAATTGCCAGGACCCTGAGTTCTCCACAAAACTTCACATTGACTACCACTTTGAGAAGGTGCAGAAATTAAAGTTTGGCATCTATGATATTGACAACAAATCTGTTAACCTCAGTGATGATGACTTCCTGGGAGGCTTTGAATGCACCCTTGGCCAGGTATGTATTGTGAGGAGTGTTACAGTGAAATGTGCATAACCTTATCTGATCTCTGTTCTATGATAGTTGCCTCAGTGCAGTGCTTCAAAGTTAGTGTCTTCATTAAAATGTGTAGCACATGCTTAATGGTGTTTTAGAGTTAACAATACACTCTTAATTCATGGCTTTGTTTATGCACCAAACTTCACAACAGATTGTGTCAAGTAGGAAGATTTCCAGACCCCTTCAGCTCAAGGCAGGAAAACCAGCTGGGAAAGGCACAATAACAGTACGTGTTCATAAACAGTCTTACTGATATTTCTAATATGGGGACATTGATAAAAGGACATCGGAATTGTCACATGAGAGTTTTACCACCTTCTTGATGAATGTTTTACAGGCCTCATAATTCTATTCATTTGCATTTGCGGTATCTTTATTTGTAGGAAAATTTAAGGGCTTTACA
>NW_015514378.1:3523-5170 GCF_001515645.1 Sinocyclocheilus grahami | reverse complement strand
TTTTTTTTTAATTGTTACTGTTGGCTTACCACACAAAAACTATTGCCATATTCAGGGTAAAAGCAGTTATGATACTAACTGTTATGTGTTCTATGGAAGATGCAATGTTATTATTATCACTTCTTCTTTCAGGATATGTTTGGGAAGTCGGATCCATTCTTGGAGTTTTTCAAGCAAGAAGAAGATGGGAAATGGCAGCTAGTTCACAGGACAGAGGTTTTTACCCAGTTTCATTCACTCAGAGAACCAAATGTTTTTGTTTGTTTGTTTTTGGTTTTTGTCAGTGCAAAACAAATAATCGATTGTTGCATTTATTTTTTGCTGATGGTTGTTTTTGACATTTCTCTTTTATTAATAGGTCATCAAGAATAATTTGAATCCATCTTGGAAAAAGTTTACTGTCTATTTGCATACATTCTGCAGTGGTGACCTGAATAAACCAATCAAGGTATCAAAGGGATTTTATGCTCGCTCACAGATGTGCATCTTAATTTAACAATTTTACTATGCAAGAGAAAACAGAAGAAGACCTTGTCCAGCGCATTTATCTTTAGGATAACAGGAAGAAATTGGTGCTTTTTGGCTCTTAAACATAATTAAGAATGAAAAAAATGTACTCATCAAAACTTATCAAACATGAACACTTGTCTTTTCACAAAAGAGAACCTTACATTTTTGCCACATATACCATTCAGAAGTTTGGGGTTGGTGATATTTGTTTGATTTTTGAAAGAAGCCTCTCATGCTCAACGATTCTGCATTCGTTTGATCAAACATATAGTGAAAACGGTAATATTGTGAATTATTACAACTTAAAATAACTGCTTTATGTTTTAAAATAAGGAAACCGTGATACATTCTTTTTAGGATTTATTTCAAATACAAATAGTTTTGAAGCAAGGTAAAAGTCTTTACTGTTAGTTTTGATCAATTTAATGCACCCTTTGTAAATACAGGTATTCATATCTTTGAAAAAATAAATTCTTAATAACCTCAAACTTTTTAACAGTATTGTGCAAAACTTAAGTGACAGCTTATGGAGGAAGCTGTTAGATCAGAGGAAGGACACATAGTATCATAAAAATATAATTGTCGTCTTGTTTTAAGGGGCTAAAGACACCATCAGCCAGCACTTTCAGTTGTCCTAGTCCTTAGACTAAATCTTTGTCTAATTGCTAGGTAACTTGTTACGATAAGGATGAAGACACAAGCTCAGACATGATAGGAGAGTTCATCTGCACCACCGCTAAACTAATGGAGGCTAAAGACAATGCGGTGAGCAGGATGCATGTCTGTTAATCTTCCCTAAACATCTTTCTTTCTCTGTCTGTCTGCGGTTTTTTGTTTTAGGTTCATTGTTCTGATTATGATAGTGATGGCTCTCATGATCTCATTGGTGTGTTTCAAACTAAAGTGTCAGATCTGCAGAAAGCAGTTCATGGCTCCCCGGTGAGACTGCACCTTCACTGCTCCAGGCTTTTTTGTTGTCCTTGTGTTAACAGTAGAACATTTCCTTTTCTACATATAAATTTCATTCTATTCACTTCCATAATTTCTATGAGTTTTATTGTAGTGCTTATAAAACGTTTTCAATTTTGTAGGTTGAGTTTGACTGCATTCATCCAGAGAAGCAAAAGAAGAAAAAGA
>NW_015514378.1:510-3513 GCF_001515645.1 Sinocyclocheilus grahami | reverse complement strand
AAGAAGAAAAAGAGTTATAAGAACTCTGGGGTCATCAGGATTAAGGATTGCAAGGTTCGAACAACCTTCATCTGTTTCGTATGAAAACATATTAAGCAGTATTGCAGTATATCTTATAGTTGCAGAATTTTAGAATAATTTTGCGATAATGATAATAAATAATCTCCACACTCTCTTTCAGCTTGAGGCACAGTATTCATTTCTGGATTATGTGATGGGAGGTTGCCAAATTAACTTCACGGTAAGATCAGTCATGGCACAATATTTGCTTCTGATAGCAGGTGTTTTTGGTTACATGCTAATGTAATGAATGGGTATAATGCATAACATTACATTTAGGTTGTAAATTTGAGACTGTGTGGTTTAAACTCTAAAACAAAGGTGAATATTGTTTGACTTTAGGTGGGCATTGACTTCACTGGCTCTAATGGAGACCCCCGCTCCCCTGACTCTCTGCACTATCTCAGCCCTAATGGCGTGAACCAGTATCTGTCAGCCATCTGGTCTGTTGGTCAGGTAGTCCAAGACTACGACACGTAAGAGAGCGATTTTTTTTTTTTTTCCCCATAGACTTTCCACCAGCTGTCTAAAACCATTCAGTGTTGCTACAAACTACCATATGTTCACTCATTGAGCAGTGCATTGAAATAATTGTTATAGGGAAAGTGTAGAAATACAAAAATTGTTTGAAAATCAATAAGATTTTTTTTTTAAGAGGAAATGTAATTTTATTCAGCGGGAATGCATTAAATTGATTATAAGTGATAGTAAAGACATTTATAATGTTACAAATTATTTCTATTTCAAGTAAATGCGGTTCTTTTCAACTTTCTGTTCATCAAAGAATCCTGAAAAAAAATGTAGCACAGTTTCGGAAAAAAAAGGACAGCTGTTTTCAACAGTTGATAAGAATAAATGTTTCTTAAGCTGGAGTAATGGATGCTGAAAATCACAGGAATTATATTTTAAAATATATTAAAATAGAAAAAAGTTATTTTAAACTATAATAATATTTCATAATGCTATTGTTTTTACTGTGTTTTTATTCAAATAAGTCAAATAAGTAAGCCTTGGTGAGTATAGAGACGTTTTTGTACATGAAAGTCCTTTTATCTGCAATCAATTTTTTCTGTCTCCCTTGTAGTGATAAACTTTTCCCAGCATTTGGATTTGGTGCTCAAGTGCCTCCAGACTTCAAGGTTAGACATTACAGGTGTCCTTAATACTTATTCATTATTAGTTGTAATAATAACTTAATTCAGCGAAAGTGCCTCTTTGCAATTTCTTAGGTATCCCATGAGTTCCCATTGAACTTCAACTCCAGTAGCCCATATTGCCAAGGTAAGAGTCCTAGTGTTTGAAAATTTGGAATTTAAATTGAACAGCTACGCACCTGTCTGACTTTAAACACACTCTAAGATGTTTGTCACATGGCTGATGTTTTACACTATGCAGGAGTGCAAGGCATTGTGGATGCCTACCGCGTGGTTTTGCCTCAAATCCGTCTTTATGGACCCACCAACTTCTCCCCCATAATAAATCATGTGGCCCGAATTGCAGCCGGAGCCGCCCAGCAACCAAATGCAGCAGTAAGTAACTCCAACAAGTGCCTTTTTTGGTAGTGCACTGCTTCATTCACAGGATGTGGTTTGATGGGTACTCGTGCATATTTGATCTGTGGTGTGCCATGGCATTTTCAGTCCATTAGCACTATGTATGTCGTTCTCTCTCTCAATTAGCAATACTTTGTGCTGTTGATCATCACTGATGGAGAGATCACTGATCTCGACCAGACCAGACAGTCCATCGTGAACAGCTCCAAACTGCCCATGTCCATCATCATCGTGGGTGTGGGGGAGGCAGACTTTAAGGCCATGGAGTTTCTGGATGGGGACAATGGAGTTCTTAAATCTTTGACCGGAGAACCAGTGGCCAGAGATATTGTGCAGTTTGTGCCCCTCAAGCAGTTTGCCAATGTATGAGCCTCTTAAAATATTAATTGAAATGACATGCTGGTTCAAAATTCTTCAATTCATATCCAGTGTTTTCTGTAATTCACTGTCTATAATTATGCCATTTCTCTTTTTACATCTCATTTCTTTTTAGGCTCCTAAAGAAGCGCTGGCTCAGAGTGTTCTAGCTGAGGTGCCGAATCAGTTGGTGTCATACTTTAAAATAAGAAATGTGGCTCCTGTCAACCCCCCTTCACCGACCAAGTAGCCTCAAGTGTGCGCTGGAGACTGAATTGTATGTGTCTAAAAGAAATAGGAGTTAGTTAGAATTAGTATGGATCACCACTAGAGGGAGCCAGAGCTCTGTTAAAGGAAGCACTGTGGTGGTGTTTAACTCGAATGAAGACCACTTGTATTTTCCTTTTTTATACATTGTCATTTTCAGTCCTTCATATTTTTCTTTTATCTTCCAAGATTGTTCTTCCTCATTCTTTTCCAACTGGAAAAGAGTTTATATAAATGTTCCTTTTTTATAGATCTGCATATATTTTTGTATTATTGTTTATGGATGCAGATGCCTTGATTTTCTTAAGCCAATATTTGAAATCACTTTTAGGCCTTGCGCAGCTTTTTAATGCAGATGTATGCAATATCAATCAGGAATGCGGATTTTTGAAATTCCCTGCACCTACTGCTCTATAGTAGTTATTAGTGAAAAGTGAATGACTCGAACTCATTCAAGCACTATGCTGAAATATATAATCATGCTGAAATGATAGAGATAGAGTAGTAGCTAGAACCTTACCAAAGAAATCACTGCATGTTTTTCACTAACAAACTAAAGCTGTCAAATCTAGATTCTTTTTGAGAATTATTTTGCCAATATTCTGTCATTGTTTTGACCAAGATATATTAAGGATCATTTAAAATGCATATAGACTGTATAGTATGAATTTGAGTAGAATGGAATTTTAAAATACTGGTTTACTGATATAAAGACATTACATAGACTTTGGGGCCATAAAACTGCCTTATCAGTTATGCCTTTTTT
>NW_015514378.1:0-327 GCF_001515645.1 Sinocyclocheilus grahami | reverse complement strand
GAAAGCGGCGTGGCTGGCGTTATTAGACGCCACATGTGAACTTCCACTTATGGGACCGTTATCTGGTTTGAAGAATCTTTTTAAACTAATGATTTAAAGAAAATGGGATTGTAAACATTATGCATGTTTTTTCCCCATCATTGTATTTCCTAATCATGAAATAAGATGTTTACACAGCAACATGTTGTTCAGTTCTTCAGTAGCCATTGTCACTGTTCGACCGATTTATATAACATTACTGAATAAAATTGCCTTATTACCACATAACACACTTGGTGCAGGTTTTTTTTAATGTGTAGTTTGTCATGTCTTCAACAAAAAGGCATA
>NW_015514377.1:4182-6035 GCF_001515645.1 Sinocyclocheilus grahami | reverse complement strand
TTTCTTTCTTTCTTTCTTTCTTTCTTTCTTTTTAATTTAAATTTAAATTCAAAGTGTGAATTTGCATTAGCCACAACACACAGCTGACTTGGAATTTGAATTGAAATGACAGGAAGAGGAAGTTACTGAATAGCAGTTTCTGTCTGTTCAAAACATTTAGTTTTCAAATCTTTATATCTATTTGCAACCAAGCCAGCATTCAGAGTTTTCTTGTCAAACATTGTTTTTCTATAGTTGCATTACAGTTGTACGACTTTCATTAAATTTCAATATAATTCTACTTGTTTACATTCAAACTCAAATTACAATTTTGCATCCTGTTTGCTACCTCAATTCAAATAAAATTTCAATTCAGGAACAGAATTGTGACAAATATATATATATATATATATAAAAAAATTTTTTCCTCACAGGCATTGAGTGTATCTTGGTTCTCCCGGATCCTCGCAGTTATTGGGACCCAGTGTTCGGGACTTGTGTTTTCCTGCTCTCCTTTCTCGTTCCTGTGGCGATCATCAGCGTGTGCTACAGCCTCATGGTGAAGCGCCTCCACAATGTCCGAATCCTCTCAGGGTCCAAGGAGAAAGATCGCAACCTTCGGCGCATCACACGCATGGTTCTGGTGGTAGTTGCAGTCTTCGTTGTGTGTTGGACGCCCATCCAGATCATGGCTTTAGCACAGTCGCTGGGCTTCAACCTAGGCAGTGTCCAGACGGTGGTGTTCATGCACTTCTGCATCGCCCTGGGTTATGTCAACAGCAGCCTGAACCCCGTCCTCTACGCGTTCCTCGATGAAAACTTCAAGCGCTGCTTCCGTGAGTTCTGCCACCCTTCACCGTTTGGCCTTAATGCGCAGCAGTCGGGCCGCATGCGCAACATTGCACGTGAGGTGGCCTACAACTGCAAGACTGCGGACGGGAACAGTAACCCTGCATGACTAGGCGTGGAGCTGCCCCTGGTCAGCCCTGAGCCTCGACCCAATCCAGGGACAGAAAACTCAAACTCTGAGTTGACTCAGATTACAACACTCTAGCACCACAGTCACCTCCGCCAGGTGGGCGGGGGAAAGGGTTGGGCTAGGAGTGAGGGCGGAGTAAGGGACAAAGTTTAGGGACAAAGGGGCTCACTTTACAGTGTCTTAATTGGATTTGGATGTTATTGTCTACGATTTCGTTCTTAACTGAGAATTATTACACTTTGTCGTTCAGTGTTGCATCCTTGTGCAGATGCTTTTCATGTTTCTCTTTACAACAATCAATGTTTTTCTTGAAATTTAAGACTGTAGAATTTCATGGCCTTAAACATACATCTGAACCTATGGATTAAGTGTATCAGTCCTTTTTGTGGTATTGCCAAGTGTTGGACTGTACTAAATATTATATAACTATATACAGTTATGACACAGAACCTGAAACTACTAAGACTTTTAAAGCCTGATTGTTATTTTTTTTTTAAAGTTGATATTTTTCCTGGTTTGACTGTACAATAAGCAAAAATATTTTATATTCATGTATGTTTGGTAGCACATTTTTAACCTTAAAAATACTTGTAAAGAAATTAAAACATATCGCAAAATAGTTGCTGTAGTGTTCTATAATATATGTGCATAAAATGAAGTTAATCACGTTTGAGGCTTTGCATTGTTGAAGAAGTCAGTCAGTATCACCTCGAATATTTCTTGAATGTTTTCAGCTTCGCTCTGTACATACACATTTATAATATGTCCTGCTACATAACGGATTCTTCTCAATGAGACAGACAACAAAGAGCCAGCACTGTCATGGGTTTACATAACAGACCACTGAATGTGAAAAAAGACTATTTACTCCAAATTTTATATATATATATATATA
>NW_015514377.1:2157-4172 GCF_001515645.1 Sinocyclocheilus grahami | reverse complement strand
TACATATATATATTTATGTATTTATTTATTTATTTATTTAAAATGTCAGTGGAATATAGAAATATTGTACACCCAATGCTTATTCCTGTGAACTGTAACTTGATATTGTGATTGTTTGTTTACTTGCAGCATTGACTGGCTGTTCATCTACTTGCATATTTATTGACTGGTGGGACCATATTCTGATGGACTGAAATTAAATGCCAGCTAGTGCTATGGACATTAAACAGCCTATATGGGTAATCTTTTTTCTCTTCTGCATACTTATTAAAGAGCAGTTATTAAAAGGCACTTATATGGCTTGCTATGGCTGTAAAGCACTGTGTTTATGATTAAACATTCCTGCAGCATGTTATTTTGAGAGATCCCGATTATTATATATATATATATATATATAAAACAAGCTGATAATGTTGATTTAAGTTGCAGGAAAAAGCAAGTGAAGCCTTGGTTTTCTTCATAAATTTGGTCTGATCTGGGTCACAACAGACAAACAGTCAGGTTAAAAAATAACCTATAAAAAATAGTCATTTTATGGCTTTTTTATTTATTTATTTATTTATTGAACACATTGTACACTTTCACAGTGCAAGGTGGGTTTAATAACAGTTTGAACTTTGGTGACACTAACCTCCACAAACATTTTCAATTGCGGATCAGAACAGTCAGGAGGAAATCTGTACTTTTCCTCTTCACAAAACGTTTCAGGTCAGCAATATTCTTGGGATGTCTGGTGGCTCTCTTGAGGTCATTCCAAAACATCTCACTCGGATTGAGGTCAGGACTCCGGCTGAGGCACATCAGTAGGAGTATTTTCTTTTGTTGAAGCCATTCTGCTGTTGGTTTGCTCCTGTGCTTTGGGTCGTTGTGCTGTTGCATCACCCAAGTTCTCTTGAGTTTCAAATGGAGGACAGATGGGCTTACATTCTCCTGCTAAATGTCCTGATAAACTGGGAATTAATTCATTAATTGTGTCAATGATAACAAAGCAGCCCCAAACCTAGTGTTTCACATTCTTTTTCCACTCTACACTTGAATGTATACACAATAAATACATTAAAATGTATAGTTGTTTGTTTGTTATTGATTTGAGCAAACTGTGGCTAAGCTGAAGATAAAATAACATTTTATGACAAAGGGTTCACATACTTCATCTTGCAACTGTATTTCACAACAAAAAAATGGGTAAATGAGATGCATTCATATTGAGTGGCACCTCAATCGCTCTGCACAGCATGCATGTCTGCCATGGGGCTTCATTTCACAGATCAGTTTGTGCTCTTTAAAGAAAACAAAACCTTGGATGTGAATATGTTCCTTAGGATTCACAAAAAAATTATTGAGATTCATAATTTGTTAGTCAATTGTTGCTATCCCTGTAACTCCCCACTGTAATTTCCTCACCATATTTGGAACCATCAATTTTTAGTTGCACAGCCCAGATCTTTAACCTTTACATCCTGTTTCACTCTTTCAGTAACTGCAGTTTCATAATGAAAACAGGGATTCAGCTATACAGCTATTTAGGATGTAATTCATACATTATGTACACAGTTGCTTTACACCTACTTTCACTGTTGCTTTGCACTAGTCATTTTTGTCTTTATACTTTGATGCTTCATATGCAGCCGTTACTTACTGTTTTCCTGAAGCTGCAAGTCAGGCATATAATAAATAAATACATTAAAATAATATATTTTCTTATTTTGCACTTGCAGGTTAAAACACAACATGGTAGATGGCTGTAGGTGGGTTGCAACCCACACATACTTAATTTGTTCAAGTGCTAACTATAAAATCAAACAATCACTCTATCAAAATGAGACATATGCCCAATTCTAGGAAGCCCTGTTTCCTGTTGCATTTAGTCAATATTTGATGTCTTCATTTCCGTTGCCACGGCAACGTGATTTCTTTCAGCACATCTTATTTCCCATGTCAGTTTAGTGTGGACTAGGGGAAATTTTTTTAAATCACAAGTTTGTGATTTAAAAGATTAAATTAGAAGTAAGTCT
>NW_015514377.1:0-678 GCF_001515645.1 Sinocyclocheilus grahami | reverse complement strand
TTTAGTTTTGGATCTGTTTTTAGTTGTTTTAATACTACAATTGAAAGCATCTGATAAATGACTAAATAAATTAAACAATAATAGGAAAGTCGGCATATGGACACATGGCTTGTCTCAGGTGCAAAATAGACAAATAAAGACAAATATGGGATAAAAACAATGCCTTTCTTTAATAAAAACTAGCTGAAACTACGCTACAACCACTAGGTGGTGCAACTACCGCCATAAACCACCTCTGCTGATCCAATAGATCGCTTTGTTTGATATTTGCCCGCGCAAATAACCTGACGTGCAGCGATGTGGAACAGATTCATTTGAGTCATTTTGGCTGTCTGGATTCTCATAAATCACACAGACAGAGGTACGTATCTTTCCTCATTCCCAAGTCGCCATACTTGCTCTTTTTCCACTGTAGTTTCTTCCACCAGCCATTCCTGCTGAAACCCATACATACCATTTAAAAAGAGCGCGTTGTTTAAAACCCGGAGCATTAAGCGTATAAACGAAGCACAGCGGCTCTGTCAGCTGTGGTTATCGTGCACTGCATAATGCGCCGCTAATACGATTTTAGTCAAAAGCAGTCATTAAACGGGTAAAACTGTTTTATTTATTCGTATAAGCGTTTATTCTCTACAATCTTTGGATGATATTATGCACTGTAGATGATGATAACTTCAA
>NW_015514376.1:4413-6027 GCF_001515645.1 Sinocyclocheilus grahami | reverse complement strand
TATATATATATATGTGTGTGTATATATATGTATATTTCAAACAGAGTACAAATACTTGATAATACATGCAAGTTACAGACACTGTGCTACTTACAGTTTAAGATATATTTGATCCCAAACCCTTTAATTTTCCAAAATAAAATGATAAATAATGACCTCAGAGTAACAGGTGCCTTTGCCTCATGCCTGCTGTGCCACACTATATCCTGTCTAGACAAATATAATTTCCTTTCTGGAGAGAGGGTCAGCTTGTTTGTATCTTGATGGAACTGCAGGGGAAAAGTGATTTTAACTCACTTTGGACTGAGAAACAATGCAGCTTTTTAGCAGTTCCCGAGCTTGGCAGGTTTTGACCATTAAAAGGTGCAAAGTGTCAAGCTAGGCTATACATGATTTGGTTATAAAATTTTGCAACTGTATAATATTTGACGTATGATCCATTTTTCATTTCACACAATAGCCAAAATGGAAAGTGTGATGGTGTAACTTCTAAACTTTATCTAAAGTTTGGTTCTCTCACATGAATTGTGGGTACGTGGATCAAATACATCTAAATTATATTCAGACCACAAAAGAAGAAATTTAAAGAAATGTCTCGCTCACAGTCTCACACTCATCCATATAATGGCAATGAATAGGAACCAGCATCAAGCTTTTTTAAAAAATGCAAAAGTATCATAGAATGGTCCAATGCGACCATAACCTATGTCCTGAGGTTATATAATAGGGTTTAGTGAAAAACAAACTGAAATTGAACTTAAACTAAAATCCTGACATTGGCCATTGATTTCTGTGCACAGCTGTGAGTTCATGCTCTATTAGTGCAGCAGTTCACTCCGACTTGCCCAAGAAAAGCACAAGAATAAATCAAAATGAATAAAAACAATCAACATACTTTTTTCTTTGAGGTGAATATATTTGTTGTGTTCATTGCAACTAGTTGTCATATCCATGTGTGTCAACTGTAATGACAACCAGTGTTCAAG
Organism: Sinocyclocheilus grahami; assembly: GCF_001515645.1. NCBI lineage: Eukaryota > Metazoa > Chordata > Actinopteri > Cypriniformes > Cyprinidae > Sinocyclocheilus > Sinocyclocheilus grahami. Next base: position 5,041 of record NW_015514376.1, on the reverse strand, counting down.
TTTGGAGATATTCAACTCAGAGATACGGGACATTTCTTTAAATTTCTCCTTTTGTAGAATCAAAAAAGAAACAAGGGTATACAGCATTAGAACAACACAAGCATGTGTAGATGAATTAATTTAAATTTTTGGGTGAATTATCCCTTTAAGTTTTGATATAACAAAGCATCAGCAGTCCCAAACGTCATCATTTCAACAACTGTGAATGAAACCGCTAAAGCGAGTCACCGGGACATTATTTGCCCACTCCCTTCTGGACTGGCTTATACAGCCAATCCCAGTTTCTCCCACCATCCACAGGAAGTCACACTGCCTCAGAGTGGTCTGAAATGGAAGCTCTGGCAGTTGGGGAACATTCCTTTGACCTAATATCCTTGGGGAGAAACACACAAACTGCTCTTTTGCAGGCTTGTTTTTAATGCCATTATCAGAGAGCTCACAGGGAAATATGTAACCTCTGGGTTATCATAGTGTCTCACAGTCCTGGGAGAAACACTCTGTGGAATAAAGCAATGGGACTCTGGTGACAATTTGCTTCCCAGCAGCTTTCCAGACTCTTAGGTTCATGAAAGGTTTGCATGTATAATCATGTGCAAACTTGATAGCAAACACACACATACAAAAAAAA
>NW_015514376.1:0-1563 GCF_001515645.1 Sinocyclocheilus grahami | reverse complement strand
CATCAAATATATTAAAATAGAAAACATATTTAAAACTGTTGTCAGCCAAACAGAAGGAGACAACACAAGAACTTCCACAATATAGGCGTTTATTGACAAGGTAAGCAGTGAAGGTTAAGTAAACTGGAACTGATGAGGAATGGGGACTCAGCTGAGACAGCTGTTGTTTTGTAGGGCTGATGTGGATCCACAGGGGATCACAGATGGAGGAAGAACGATGAAAGATCGGAGCTGGTGAGTATCGCAGGTAGGGAGTCAGGTTAGTTGTAATGTGGTGAACAACAAGACCAGATTGATTAGTGCGGACAGGTGCGGTGAATCAGAATTCCTGGGACTGTGAATGAGTGGGTGAAGCTGCAGCATCTGGCATGGCTGGTGACTCTGTGACAACTGTAATAATATTTCACAATATTACTGTATTTTTGATCAGATAAATGCAGCCTTGATGAACATAATAGACTGCTTTTCAAAAACATAAACAGTCTACTGTTTTATAAAGCTATAGAATTATTGTAAGTGATTATGAGTACACTACAGTGTTACTTGACATTTAGAAGTGAAATACAGACAGCAGCAGATGTGAGTTCATGTTCACTTATATCAGTGTCTTCATGTTTTCCCCCCACAGAGGTCAAACATGGAAACATTAGAAGCACGAGTATCAAAGAGATCCAGCACAAGACAATTGACATGTCTGAGATAACATGGGGTGCTGGGGCTCCACTTTCTTTTGGATCTTCCCTTGGGATAAAGATTGGAGATTGAATAATGAACTGATCTGTGAAATGGTCTACCATTTCAGCCCAGTGATCTAATCAGAGGAGAAACTGTGCTCGTGGACTAACATGTTTCCCAAGAAAGTCTATAATACCTGGAGAAGTTCATTTGTTATTATTTTCATCAATCTCAATTGCTCGACTATCTTGTGTTGCTTGCAAATAAACTTATTTTAGATTATTTATTTACAGAATCAACCAGCAGGGGTTAACTGAACCATGCTAACCAGCCAAACCTTGACCCACTGGAGCTTAACTGGCACAATCATCCTCATAACAAATAATAAGAACTGCAAGACACATCTGATCATGTGACCTCCACAAAGAGGCCACTATGAACCATAAAATCAAGATGAGCAATTCTCATATTTTATGGAATGTTAAAGGGTTTATTAAAAACAACTGCTCTCTAGCAACCTGTCACTCCCACAAGATTGCAGCAATTACTGTAGCAAATTACAATGTTCCAATCAATTCCGAGTGGACAAAACCAAGTCCCAGCCCAGATTTATTTTTATTTTGAGTAATTGTTTCTTCATATAGGTTACAATAGTGGAAAAAAAGATACTCACAATTCCTGTATCATGCCGACTTTAAAGTCAGATTTAACCAGATTTGTCCAGACCAGACCAGACTAACACAAATCAATAATAATCGCAAATGACAAATAATATGCTGACTACAATGTAGATATGGTCCAGGCTTCAGAGAATGAAACAGAATTTCACAAATCAGCAAGGGTCTGGACAGAAGATATCACCTGTGTTCTTGGCTCTCAGCCCCGTTA
>NW_015514375.1:4587-6027 GCF_001515645.1 Sinocyclocheilus grahami | reverse complement strand
TATATATATATATATATTCTTAGCTTTTTAGCATTCTTATTTAATTTTTAGCAATTTTAATATTCCAGGTTTTTCATCTAATGTATTTTATTTCAGCTTTATTTCAATTAAAACATTTTGAATTGAAATTTTAGTTAACAATAACAACACTGGCATGCAAGAATGTGCAGTTCTACTGATCAGAATCCAGTTTTATTGTTAAACAGTAGGCTAACTATTAAAATAAAATAGTATGTATGTGTATGGTTCTGTGGCATGTTTTGAATGGCATGCTATTTGTTTTGCAGTATATACAGTATATTGCTCATAATATTCAGATTTTCTTTGTGCTTGAAATACTATATAGACCTACTTTATTTGCCAAAAATATAGTATATAACAAAACAAAAAACAGAATGAATTACAGTATCCCACAGTGCAATGCACTCAGTTTGACCCTCAATACCCACTGTGACGAATGAGCTTGTAGTAACAGCTGCAATATTTTACAACTTATATTTGACTCATTACTTGATTGCCTAAATTTAAGACATTTTCATACAGAATTTAATTTAACAATAAATGAAACTACAGTGTAATGAGGTTATGACACCTACAGTATATTATGGTTTAAAATTGTATAATGTATACTGTTCCACTTTAAGTATTTACTATGCAGTACGCATTAAGCACTGTTAGTATTTTATTCCAATCATAACCTCATTGTGCTTTGCTCAGGGTCAGCTCAGTGGTATCTCTTCCACCGAGTCCTCCCTTAAAAGAAATAAACGGAGAGCTCCGCCCCCACCATGTGATGGCCCCACCCCATCCGATTCAGATAACAAAGGTATGCATTCATTTTTGTTCATAAGTGTTCTTTTAGTTTTCTATGTTTAAGCATTTGTGAATACTTGTGTGCGTGCTAGTGATGGTTTCCTAGAGGCCAAGTATATGCAGTTTCAGCATAGAATCAAGCTTGAACAAATGTGAGAAAAAAATGTATAGGTCTATGCTTGCCAACTGTGTTGGATTAATTATTTGCTTTTGTTTTACACTGTACTACCAGGAGGGGGCGCCTAACAGGCAGCACAGTCTCCTTTCCTCCTCCTCTCCTCCATGCATGCTTCTCTGTTCCTACTTTCATCGGTGATGGGCTATTTGTTCTCTGTGTCTTTACATAGCCTTCATGTCTTATGCACGTTGCACTGAACTTAAGTTCTTGTTGAGTCTTGTTCTGTTGTTTAATTGGCTTCCTTGCTTAAGGTCACTCCCTCTTGTTTTAAACTGTAATGTGAAGTCTTTTTCACCTTGTTAGTATAAAGACAATGTAGTATTCTAGAGGATAAAGTAATGCACACTCAGGTCAATAACAGAGTCAATTTATGCCGTAGACAGATGGATTTCATTGTAGTTTGTAGGTTCTAATGTTTTTAATATAAATTTATTTCAGTGTTTGTGTAA
>NW_015514375.1:2051-4448 GCF_001515645.1 Sinocyclocheilus grahami | reverse complement strand
TTTTAATTAAAGCTGTTTAGTTTTGCCGTTTTGCTTTTTGTTAGAATAATTTTAATGTTATATTTGTCATCAACGTTCTATGTGCTTGTCTTTTGTTTTTTCTTCAGAATTTCATTGTTTGTTTTTTGCTGTTTTTTTTTTTTTTTGGTTTGTTAGTTTTTTTTTGCCAAGTTAACTTTTGAAATTCAATTTACTAATACTGATTCATATTTGAATAAATTCAATAAAAATACATATTGTACGCTGTGCTGTTTTTTCTAAGGTGCTATATTAGTGATAGGTTGCAGATGAGATGGTTTTACAGATGAGCACAAGACACTCAAAAAAACACTACAGTGTATTTTTCATAACACTTTGTTTTGCTTCAGTAGAGGAAGCTCAAGGGGACGACAAGAGTTCAGACAAATACAGAGCTTGCACTGCTGACCGCTGCCCTGCAATTGCTAAAGTTATGAGTGAACTTGCAGAATCTCTGCAGGCACGGCAACAGAGAACCCTATCTTCTGTAAAGTATGTTCATTTTGCTGAATTCATTTCTTGATTTGTACTTCCTTAGAAATATAGAAATTTACCTTTTGAACATCTGCTTATCTAATCTGCTAAATGTGACAATACAGCATGAATACATAGGTATTATAAACATTAATGTCACGGTTTTCTGTAAAGCTGCTTTGAAACTGTTGTGAAAAACACTGTAGAAATAGTTTGTGTGGATGTTTCAGCCAGATAATATCAACCAGGAAACTAATTCACTGTTTCTTTTCTTGAAGTAACTGATTCTCAATATCTTTCTTTCAATTCCCTCTGTAGTTCTTCTATATCCCAGAATCAGCTAGCAGAAGATTCTTCTACAGGTTTGTTTTCTGAGCATCACACCCCTGAGGCTGAGCTTAAGGCACTTTCTGGCTGTCAGCTGCTGAGAAACCCCTCTGAGAGAGAAGGTTTGACCACCTTCACTGTGGTTCCCCAGAGACGTCAGCAGAGCAGGCAGTGTTTTGAGGTGCCACTAACCTTACAGACACCCGACACTGCTAAAGCCGAACAAGAGCTGTGCCCTGGAGACCAAGATGCTCTTGAGATCTCCACCACAGAGATTTTGGAAGCAGTCACAACTGAACCTTTCAGATATGTGTGCAAACGTTCAGATAAAAGTGAGCACTTATCAGAGGTTCTACATCTACAGCATGTGAAGCAAGAGAATCAAGCTTGTACAAATGTAGAGAGCGAGAATTTGGAACTTAAAGATGAAGAGGACCAATTTATTCATCCAGAAAACATGGAGCTTGAGAGCTTAAAATCATTCCAAAGAGGCCTCGGTGATCTAGAACATTTAGGTAGCACAATGAACAATCTAGAACTAAAAGACAGTTGGGCTAATCCTTCGAAACTTGCTGATAGGTCACCAGTCAATCCAAATACACATCTTGTGGAGCAAGAGGAGAGGGAAGAGCATGCGTTGGTGGAAACTGGAGAAGAAAAGGATTTGGTAGAAGAATACAAAGAGAGAAGAAGGAAGTTTCTAGGTGGTGATGATGGTATGAAAAATGTAGATGTTTGGGGAAGGATCCAGAAAGAATTTACGAACAGGCAAGAAGAAAAAACAATACAAGAAATGGACTTCCCATCACCTCCACTGCCTGTCTGCTGGGATGAGAATAATGGTGAAAATGAAGAGGATTCGAGCGAGCTAGAAATGCAGACCTGTGATGAAGACCTTGACCAATGGGCAAACTTAGACTCAAAGCCCAAATATGCACCTTGTCTACAATATGCCACACCAAAAGCCCACTCGCCCCAAACTAATACTGATCTGAACATCTCTAGGGCTGAAAACAATTGCAGCTCTGATCCTGAACCTCACAGGACTTCCTTTTTATCTGAATCACATTCAAGCTTTGACCCCTACCCTCCTGCAACAGTCTCTCTTTTCGCCTTGGCTGTATTTCAGAAGGCTAAGCGCTCCAAACCAGGGCTGGATCCCAACTGCTCCAGGAGACGGAAGCTGCCCGTGCACACACACAGTGAGTAAACTGATTAAAGACATCACTGAAATATTAATAGAAGTTTATTAATATTAATGAGAGGGTGAACATTTTACATTTGTTGTCAATTACATTGATGTCCTTGCCATTGCATTGTCAACCAACTTGTTGACACCAACGTTTAATGGAGCTTCTTGGACTGAAACATACACTACCATTCTAAAGTAACTGCAAAACTGACAGTAAATTCACATTTATAGTGTTGCAAAAGATTTACATTTCAAATAAATGCTGAACTTTTAATTCATCAAAGAAAAAATCATGTTTTTCACAAAATATTAACGGTTTTCAACATTGATAATAATAAGCATCAGCAGCAAATCAGCATATTATAATGATTTCTGAAGGATCATGT
>NW_015514375.1:0-1615 GCF_001515645.1 Sinocyclocheilus grahami | reverse complement strand
TGGCTTTCTGAATGACTGACGTGAGCTAAAAATGGACCTGGATCTTGCTTTCAAACCTGGCTCCAGAAAATATATAACTGCCAGTATGTGTCTTGCAGAATGCTGGGATTTACTATGGTGTCCTGAGTTTAGTTTTTTGTTTTCTCCAGGTAATTGATGGCCAGTCTGAATATGGTAGTGTTCATTTGGCTTAAATATGGAGGATGTTCTTCACCAGAATGAACAGGAGGACACACTATATTAAACTACTCTATTAAAACCGCTATTTCTTATAAGATTATTTGATTCTGTGTTTTAGCATTATGAATATTTTGGATGAAAAACATTCTGAAAGATCTGACCTGTATTTTCCTTTTTTTTTCTATTTTTTTTTTCTTTTTTTTCTCGACTGATTTTCACAGATCCTTTCAGAAAGGAGTATTTTTCCAGCCTTTTAATTGACTCAACAGGAACGTTATTGTGCCAAGAGTAAACTTTGCCCCCACTGAATACACTTGGGGTAAAAACATGCATGTATTCATATGTGCACATTTTTGTATATTGATGAAGGCTTATATTGCCGAATTGAAGTCTTTTTTTTTTCTTAGAGAAATTAGTCCTGAGAAACTTGCCAGGATACAGTTTTCTTCATGTTGTCGTTTGTATTTTTGAGCATAAATAAATAACATTTGTTTGTAAACTTCAGGCAAAGTGTTTCATCATTCAGATTTAGTGAAAAATATAAAAGCAAAGTCAGAGTGGGTGGTGCTGTGATGTTAAAGAAATAGTTCTCCCAGAAATGGGGGGGAAAAAAATGTACTTGCCCTCAGGCCATCTAAGATGTAGCCTAGATGAATTTCTTTCTTCATGAGGACTGATTTGGAGAAATTTTGCATTACATAATTTTTTCACCAATGGATCCTCCATGAAGCACCATATATGACGGCGACTCTTCTTCTATGCAACCATGATGTTAAAATGTTGTGAATGGTAAGAAATCCTTATTGATAACATTCATAACTATACTGTACATTGTCCATCATAACTGACATATTTATAAATATAATCTGAAAATTGTACATTTGTCAAATGCACACTTGTAAATAACATATCTGTACATTCATTTAAACAATTACATGTTTTTTCTCTATATTTCTACTTCTGTATATAGTGCATTATTTAATTTTCTGTTTTTCTTATAGTGTTATATTCCATCTCTACTGTGTAATTCCTATGTATGTCTGCACTATCTTGTATGTTTGCACTATATTCATACTTTCTTCTGCACTGGAAGCTCCTGCCGCCAAGTGTGTGTAAACATACTTGGTAATAAAGCTCTTTCTTCTGACTTCTGACTCTGAAATCCTTAGTGATTGTTAGCACATTGCTAGAGTGTTCAAGGCGCTAAATGGTTGCTTTTTGGTCCCAATAATATATTCTATAATAGGTCTATACTTGGAGAAAATCTGTTAGCATTCCCAGTGGTTGACTAATCACTGTCACATGAATTTTTCTTTTTTTTATCATTTTATTGTCCTAGGATAAAATCTAAGTGTAACTTGTACAGGTGCATCTCAATAAATTAGAATGTCGGAAAAGTTCATTTATTTCAGTAATTCAACTCAAATTGTGAAAC
>NW_015514374.1:5573-6027 GCF_001515645.1 Sinocyclocheilus grahami | reverse complement strand
CCTGAGCTGATGCTGCATCTTTCAATATGAAGGCAGAAAAAAAAATAAAATTAATAAAGAAAATCAAATTGTGGAAACTGCTAAGACTGGCCATTTTAATATCATTATCAGGTAAGATACTCACTTAAATTACTTTGCTTAATTGTGCGAGTTTATTATAAATATTTTTTATACTATTCAATAAAAGTAGTATATATTTAAATATTAAAAAAAGAAACGCCCTCTCACATTCAACTTCTTTCATTTCCAACAATCTTTTTTAAACGTGTAAATATTTGTGTGTACATAAAAAGATTATGGACATTGCAGTTTGCCGTTGCAGCTCTGGCAACATCTACTCTCATTAATTAATAAAAAAGTAAATTTTAATGATTTGTACCTGTAGCTGTGCTTGTGTAATAGTTGTTTAGTCCTTCAATTCTCTCTAGTGTGAAAAGATAAATCTCCAAATCCT
>NW_015514374.1:0-1675 GCF_001515645.1 Sinocyclocheilus grahami | reverse complement strand
TAATGTTCTTTTTAGCAACATCATATGACCCCTTTAATTAATTAATTAATTATTTCTTTCTTTCTCGACGATGGTTCATACATTTCACCAGCTCTTATGCCTATACAAATCAATATACAGCCAATTCATTTTTTCTTTCAACTCCTTCACTTTAATGCAGGGGTTTGCCTCGGATTCCCCTTGTAGTGTTTCAGTGCTGTAATCTAGAGGTTTAGATTCCCATATCGATCCCTTGAAGCATCCCATTTATCATATACACCTCCCCAAATTATGGACAAACAAAAGTCAACTATAAAGTCCGTTTTAAATGCTTTTACGGTTAAGACAAGCCTACCCCTCCACTTTGTGTAAGGCAAATTACTTTGTGCCTCACATCAAATTTCGAGATGGAGATGAAAGGAATACACGGAAACAGCTCATGAAGTGGCTATTAAAAGCCCACTTGACAAGAAAGTGCTGATTTTTCCATGATGCCCAGAGGCTGCAGTTGTTTCACTGTTCACTTTACTGTTTTCGTAGTTTTCCCTTTAATATCTCCCTGTCTCTGGTCTGGAAGTGCTCCTCCAGCACCATCAGCACCACAGCGCTCCTGGATGCTGCGCTGGAGTATGTACGCATGCGCACCACAGTGGAATTACTGCACAGCGCTCTCTTAAGTTGGATCTTCTCTGTCTTCACGGAAACCAGAAAACATATAAAAGTATGGCGATCGTTAGAATAAGACAAAAGAGCTTCGTGCGCGTCTGGACGTTTCCCGTGATCGTGGCCGTGGTGTGTGCGCAAAGGTAAGTCCGAACCAAAGCTCTCCTCACTTCATATGGCTGTCTGTACTCCACACACACAACTAAAATGATCTCCAAGCATGCATCTGAATCTAACGGTGCATTTTCCCTCTTTGCAGTGTCAATGATCCAAGCAACATGTCTCTCGTAAAAGAAACTGTTGATAGACTATTGAAAGGATATGACATTCGCTTGAGGCCAGATTTTGGAGGTAACGCACGTTTTTAATTAGGTCCATCATGTCAGCCTTTTAACATCACCTCTTAACTTTCATACAGCCTACATAAGCGCGCTATTATGGAGAGTTTCGCGCTAATATATCCCAATTATCTCAGCTTTGGAGGCGATCGGGACGCTTGCTTTCACTTGTCTTAAAACAATCGCTTAATCTTCCGTAGCCGATGTTTGATTAGAAATGCTTCGCAAAGTTCACGAATGAATTTACACAATTTGGACATCTGCACGTTCTGTCCTATGATAGCTCCATGTGATGCTTTCTCTGATTCGCACTGAATAATCAGTGATAGTAATATCAGTGAACAGTGATGCTCGTCATGACGAATCCATAAATTGTGAATGTATCATTCTGGATGATCATAGTTTGTTTAGATATCTTTGGTTTACTTTTCATCTCATCCTGGATGTTAACAGGCTGATGTTGAGTTAATAATGGCTCATGCATGACATGCCCATTCATTTCAGTGTGCAACACAAAATCAATTAGCTGTAACGTCACTGGTATGGTTTGGTTTGGTTTCTAGGTCCTCCGGTGGGAGTGGGGATGAATATAGACATAGCCAGCATAGACATGGTCTCAGAAGTGAATATGGTAAGTCTGTCATCATGCTGTCCTGTTGGACACAAAGTATGCAAGCTCCTTAAACTCCTTTTTT
>NW_015514373.1:5455-6028 GCF_001515645.1 Sinocyclocheilus grahami | reverse complement strand
CATGTAGATTTGACTGACTGCAGTGTTTTATTTTTGACACAATTACCAATTTTTTACTGACATCTAGTGACCAGGATGGCATAAATACACTCACTTTACACTGTATATTAGATTTGTCGAAACAGAAAAATGTGCATTATGGTGGATTGATTCATTTTGGTTGATGTTCAAATGAAACACAATGACAGTAATATTTAAAAATGAGCAGGTTAATCAATATATTGGCCCATTACTGGTTGTTTTGTCCAAGTACACGCTGTAATGCAAGTTGCTGTAATTATGGTAATTATTATTTCTGTTCAGCCAGAGGTAATTGCTGCCATGTGTTTGTGTGTTTGAGCGTGTCGTGTTTTTAGCTTGTTAAGTGAGTGATTGATAACTGCAGATCTCACGGCACATTAAATGCAGATGTTGTGATTCAGAGCTCTTTAAATACTGTTATTAACCATTTTAATGACATTTTGGGAATTTTATTGCCGTTTCAATGCAGATTACACCTTGTGTTTGTGATCTTCTTACTTTGATCCAGATTTACTTTACAGACAATTTCTGCATTTGATAGCTGCTGCGCTG
>NW_015514373.1:2171-2376 GCF_001515645.1 Sinocyclocheilus grahami | reverse complement strand
CTTCAAACAATGGTATAAACATCATTCAATGTAAATTGTGATAATAATCGCAATTGCAATTTCAAGGGAACAATCGACAATTATGATTTCTGTCATAATCGTGCAGCCCTAATCGCATTCAAGTTATACATTTGATCAGTTCTTTTTTCCCTGGGAATCAAACCCATGACCTTTGCGTTGCAAGCGCCATGATCTGCTGTTTGAG
>NW_015514373.1:0-1368 GCF_001515645.1 Sinocyclocheilus grahami | reverse complement strand
TTTCTTTTTATTTGTTCTATTGTATCAGAAATATCTGAGAGGAAGATGATTCTTCAGCTTTTATTTTTTTATGATTGTTTTTTAAACATTTTTTAAATTAGATCATTAGATTTGCATCAGAAAATGTTTAATGTAATCTCTTTTTTTTTATACGTCCTTTATCAGAAATATTTTTGCGAAAATATCCCCAAGTTTGTTGACGTTCTTGATCATTTTTATACATTATTTATTTATTTTTAAACACCCTAGTATAAAGTTTTGCATCGGAAAATGTCAAACGTAGTTCTTTTTCAAAAAAATACATTTTATACTTTTTCTTCTGAAAATGTCCCCATGTTCGTTTTTGAAGCATGACTTTTACTAGTGCTTATAGTCGTTTGAACAAACAACTCCCTAGTTTTTTTTTTTATCATAAAATGCCAAATGCCCTTTCCTTTTTTAATGTATGCTTAATCAGAAATCTGAGAGACAGATGATACTTGAAAAAAGTTCCCATTTTGCCTGAACTGTGCAGCGGTCATCGGAGGAGTCTCATCCACAGCTTCTCTAAACGACTGCAAACCACTTTTTCTGCGACTTTGAAGAAATGCCCAGTGTCTTCCTGACGTGAAGCTCTGCTGTCTGTTCATTCATTCATCTCTGACTCACTTGCAGCGAATCTCTGGAAAAGCCCCCGGCGAGTTTGTCCTTCCAGCATTGGCCTGTAATTTCAGCAGATGAAAGACTCTGCGAACCCTAACTCTTAACAATCCAGGTGTTTGATACACAGCTTCCCTCTCTCCCTAATCGCAGCCTTTGAAAATCACAGACCTGGATGCAATGCCGTATTTCACTCCTGTTCGCTGGGGAAATGGTGAAGGGAGTAAAACTGCTCATCCTCATCCTCATGCTTGACGTCATTGCAACTGCTTCTGGTGTTTCTCATGGCGTTTGAATGTGAAACTTGAGAGGAAGATCTGAAAAGCTTCTATGATGTGAAGTGAAGATTCATGAATGTGAAAACGAGGCAGTTTTCAGGGCGAGTTCGTCCTGTTTGGTGAATGCTGGTCGCTGATCTCTGAAGCTCAGACGGGTTTTATTGATATGAAGGAGGAGTTTTGTCTGTGGAATGAACACCTGGAGGTTGTTTGAGTGTTTCTTGTAATCCATGTGACAATACAGACTGACATCTGCTTTCATCCAGGTTCAGTGAGGACAAACTATGTGTGTGTTCCACTATATATATATATATGTGTGTGTGTGTGTGTATGTTTGGAATCAGTAAGATTTTTAAATGTTTTTAATAGTCTTTTCTGCTCATCAAGGCTGCATTTATTTGATAAGAAATACAGTAAAATTGTGAAATATTATTACTATTTAAAACAGCTG
>NW_015514372.1:5312-6028 GCF_001515645.1 Sinocyclocheilus grahami | reverse complement strand
GTAGTAAAATGTTGTTTGCCTGTGCTCTTCTCTGCTATTCCTGAGATTTCATTTCATTGTTCTTTTAGCTACTATCCTCTCTATCCTCCTGCGGAGGAAGTCAACATGGATTATGACAAGTTTCAGCAATTCGGCCAAATGAACCTCACACCTGATATTCTTATCGTTCCTTCTGAACTACGGTATTTCATCAAGGTAAATCACTCACATTTTCAGATACCATGTCAAATAAAAGATTATATTAATTCTGACTGGAAAACTAATTTAGCATTATTTCTCAGGATGTGATTGGCTGTGTGTGTGTCAATCCTGGTCGTCTCACTAAAGGACAGGTGGGCGGGACTTACGGAAGGTTACTCATTCAGCCAAACCCTGTGCTGGTGGAGGGGAAGAGAGTGAGCCCATGTATAGCAGGACAGGTGGTGAAAGTATGATACAATTTACCTTTCCTACTGCTAGAACTTTATTAAATCACGTCTGTATTTTTTTTATGTCTGTATTAAAACTTTTCACTTAAAGTGACTGGAAAATAAAATACTTTATAAAAGGCTGTTTTGTCCAGTTGTTTACCATGTCATCAAAATCAAAACCTTTCTTGCACATTCTTGGTGTTATCAGTACTTGTTATTCCGAAAACAATGTCATTTTCTTCCTCTTTTCTGTATCATTGACATTACTTAGACCAGTGGTTCCCAACCCTGGTCCTGGAGGCACCC
>NW_015514372.1:0-1459 GCF_001515645.1 Sinocyclocheilus grahami | reverse complement strand
TTCAATGGCCGTTCACTCCTTAGGAGTATTACCGCCACCTACTGCTTTCAGTCTAAACTGCCGCCTGGAAGTCTTGGCGTCACGTGACTGTCATGTGACCACGGTGATGATCCACGAAACCCCGCCCACCTGCATTAATCTAAGCATGAGCAGAATAAAGGGCTGGCCGTCACAGGCCACGATCAGCCCAGTGTTTAGTGTGTTTCGGAGGTCAAGATGGGAAACTAAGGTTATAATACAATACGAGATAGCGTCTTGTTGGTAAGACTGTATGTTTATTGTGCTTATTAAGAAGCGTGGCTCTATAGATTTGAAATGTAGCGTTATTTTAAAGGCAGAACCACTTGTGATGAATGTTAGCAGGATGAGCTATTGTATAATAAATTAATTTTACGCTTTGCTGCAGTAATCTATTATTGATATGTGATATTAAAGCTCATTAATTAGAAAAATTCGCATGTACGTGTGCATGAATTGACAGCCTGTTTCAAGTTCATTCCATATGATTCAGTAATGTGACCGCTTCTCTGCTCTAGACTCGCACTTTATCAGTAAAGGAAACGATTGTAGTTATTTCTAACTAAATAATGCAACATTTAAGCATTAATTGTCCTTTATGATAGTCCTTACATGCCCTCGTCTGGTTGCCAAGTCTAAAAGCAGAAGCGATCAAAACGTTAGGTCGAGTCTTTTCAGTGAATCAGTTGAGTCGGTTTGTAGAATCGGTCTGAAGAATTCAAGTCAATTGTTGAATCAGTTCTTTTCAACGAACTGTTCAAAAGAACCGATTCGCGGAAATGACTCTGACTTCCCATCGCTGCTTGTTTGCAGCGTTGAGTTCTAATACAACCGCGCCCTCTTCAGGTTGCTAATGCATTCACTTTGTGTGTCTGAACCGGAAGCAGTGATCGGATGTCGACATGGGAAGCAAAGTGAGTGGCAAGATGGCAGCCGCCAGTCGGGTCGTGCAGGTAAACAGTCGCTTCTGCTTGTACACTGTTGGGTGCGGGTGCGTTGTTGAAACGATGATCACTTATCTGCCAAGTATTTAGTAATTTTGATTTTGAGTGTTTTTACTTCACCAAATCGCATTGATTTCCCTGGTTTGACAAACCAAGTATCTTCTCTGTATATTTCTTTCCTGTAAACCACAATGCCATCTCAAGAGCACACTAAGCATTGAGTACAGTAAATGCAATAAAATGCAGTCTCTAAAAGGTTTTTGAAGCATACATACAGGGTTTAATTAAGATTTAAAGAGTTTTAATTCACCTTTCCAAAATTTAAAGCCTTAAAACATCTTAAATCAGAGCAGGAAGTCATAAAAATCCATAGTCGTGGCATTGAATGTTGCAGGTATTGTGAAAAATATAAAGCATTATGTCTTGGTTTCTGAAACAAACATCCAAATGTACTTCAATCAAGATGCATTACTTGAGATGCAAAATAAAGATATGAA
>NW_015514371.1:2137-6031 GCF_001515645.1 Sinocyclocheilus grahami | reverse complement strand
ATTGAACGCTCATTGGCTCTCGCCTGCATTCGTCACAGATTGCGAAATGTCATGTTTCTGGTGAGGTGTGTTTGAATGATGCGTGTGCACCTTCATGAGTTCTCGGAGTGGATCGGGAAAATAATCTGGATAATATTTTCAGCGATTAACAACTTAAATTCTGCTCTGCACCTCACACAGACCTACTGTATTCCGCCAGAGAGGACTGTGGCTGCAACGCATCATCATTTGGATTACTTTTGGCACATGCTTTTGACATTTTTGCAACTTTTGGTACTTCTTTTGACATTTTTGCAATAAATAAATTATTGTAATTGCATTTATCTGTCTGTCATGTTTTTCTTATACTGTAACAGAAATATTTATGTTTAGGTTTAGAGGTAGGAGTGGGATTAGCGACTATAAAAATATTTTTAATGCTATATTGTTACTAAATTGGTTATTTTTCTGCATATTTTGGTCAATTGCGTTTTATATCCTTTTAATATTCGCTATAAAATGGGTAAGTTTAGGTTTGCGGGTAGGTTAAGGGGTCTAAAAATCTAAATTGCTTATTGATAAAATGATAAAAATGCATATTCGCTATAAAATTGGTAGGTTTAGGTTTGGCTGTAGGTTAAGGGGTCTAAAAAATCTAAATCGCTTATTGATAAAATTATAAAAATGCATTGATACGACTATCTCAATGATATAAAAGATAAATATTTTAAGTTTTTTAGCTAAAAATACGTAGCGATTTGTATGTTTTAAATGCTGAAATGTCTAAATTGTACGTTTTAGCATCAATAAAAACTTACAAAATGTACGCTTTGTGGTTGTAAATGTTACGTATTAATACCTACGTATAAACAATGAGACCAGGCTGCACGCACACACACACACACACACACACAAGCTGACTTGTAGGATTTATTTAATCACCTCTGACTTGCTGTGAAACAAACCTCATCCCGCTGGAGGCACTCTAGTGTGAAATGAGCTCCAGCACTTGACAGCCTCAAATTTGATGCTGGGAAACCAAGAGTTCATTTCACAGGACTAACACTTTCACTACAGATGCTCTGCCTGACAGACCACAGAGCCTTATTTTGAGTTGAGCAGCCACATGTGGTATATTTATGACCATCTTGCACAAAAGTTACATTTATTGTGGTAAGATGAGTAACAAAAAAAGGCCATCTAAAACAAGGCAAACTCACTGTTAAAAAAATCTCTTAATCACTTAAATTGTGTATAATTTTGTTATTTTATTTTTGTTAATTTTATACAATTTAAAAATCATTTTATACAAATACAAATATTTTGGTAGAATTAATTGCTAATTAAACAAAATAATATAACTAAATCAATGCAAAAATCATTTAAAAAAACAAAAATAATTTTACGTTATCAAAATATTTTTTGTAAAACTAATTGCTTTGAAGTATTTACAAATATGTGTTAAGTTGGTCAGGATGGTCATTGCAAAGTTTGTGAGGTTTACTAGTTAGTATTTATGGATTGTTTTATTGTTGTTAGCGTAAGTATGTGTCATATGTGGTCTGGTAGACATGAAATGAATTCACTTGAATTAAGCTGTCTATAATCTTAATTTTATATAGTTCCTTTTAGTTAAATAAAATAACTAAAATGTAAAAACGAATTAAAAATACAGTATTACAAAATAAAAATAATAACAGTTTTAAGATATTAAAATATATTTTGTGAAACTAATTGCAAATAAAAAATGACAATTTAACTTTAAAATAAAAAAATACAAATTTATTAATTAGTCATTGCAACAGCTGACTAGTCAGTTTGTGAGGTTCACTAGTTAATTTATCTGGCCTGTTTTTTGCTTTATCTGTAATAGTTTTCTTTAGCACAAGAATGTGTAGACATTAACTAATCCATATATACCTGGTTAACTCAACTAGTGCATTTGAAAATATGTATAGTTATTTCACATCCCTAATTATACATATTTTTTATATTTTCCTCAATATGCATTGCAGTGTGTGCATGCCACTCACGTGGTGAAGGCAGGGTTAACCTTTGCCCCCAGGTAGTAAGAGTAAAGAATGAACATGCCAATCATGAATGCAAGGAAGACCATGATGAAGAGGACCATGAACTTGAAGATGTCCTTCACGGTTCGTCCCAGAGAGATCTGCAGCGGCCCGAAGCTCTCGTTGGCCGGGAGGATGTAGGCGATACGAGAGAAGCTCAGGACCACAGCGATGGCGTACAGACCCTCAGAGATCAGCTGAGGATCCGATGGAAGCCACTTGTCTCTCGCTGAAAATACAGGAAATTTAGGTTTAGTTGTTTTACATTTATTTTGTTTCAAGTAACAAAAATGGTAAAAAGTACTATGGTGTGCAAACCCATCAGCAAATCCTTGCATGTAAAAAAATAATTACATTTAATCAATTTTTTTCATTCATAATATCATAAAACTACCAGTATTCATGTAGAACGTAATGTTAATTGTTTGTGTGTGTGTGTGTGTGTGTGTTCTCTCAGATTCTCTTTGAAACAGAGCAGTGCTCAGATTCACTCTCACCGTATGTGAAATATTTGATGTCCGGTGGCAGCGTGACCAGTGAGAGATCTGGAGCGTGGATGTTCTCATCCACATACTCCTGGGCTTTCATTGCCTGTAGGAAGGCGAAAAAGCGGGCGGTGAATGCAGCGATGAAGATGGAGAGCATGCCGAAATCAAGAACATTCCACAGCTGCATGATATATTCCCTCGGACCCTCCGTCCAGAGCTCCTTACACTCCGACCACATCATTCCTGCAGAAAACAGAGGCGTTCTGATGGTCAACACAGCAGTAGCTTATACAAGCATTGTATGCAGTGTAGTTGAAAATAGAAAAAAGCTTATTTGTGTGAGTTGAATGAACTGAACAAGACCAGTATTGCAGAGTAGTTATCATTTCTTATGGTAACTTCAAACTCAAGCAA
Source organism: Sinocyclocheilus grahami (assembly GCF_001515645.1). Taxonomy (NCBI): domain Eukaryota; kingdom Metazoa; phylum Chordata; class Actinopteri; order Cypriniformes; family Cyprinidae; genus Sinocyclocheilus; species Sinocyclocheilus grahami. The sequence goes on along the minus strand of NW_015514371.1, from coordinate 3,081 downwards.
TTCAAGCATCTACACTGTACCAGAAAATACCCAAACATTCATCCTTCATTCTTTCTTTCTGACAGAAAACAGTTTGATGGAAATGTGCTAGAAATTAACGTGTAAAAACAATGGAAGGCAATTCTGATGTATTTGTGTAGATACAGGAAAAATAGATGAGAACAGTAAAATCATATCCAGGTCACAAATTCAGAAAAAAAAATTTTTGCAAAAGAAAATTATATTGAAAATTAATAGACAATTAAGCACATTTCCACTCCAAAATTACCATTATGCATATGGGCATTTTATTATAGAGGTTTTTGTTTGTTTGTTTGTTTTTCTTTGGCCCATGAAACTAATTTAATGTGTGAATTGTCATGATAAAATTTATTTAATTTTTGTTTTGTAATCAAATTATACACATTTTTAATAAATAATTATACATTTTAATATTGATAAAATTAACTTTGCAATTTCACTCTGCAAATTTATAATTTATTTACTAAAAACTATCAAATGTGACTTATATATATATAATTTTATAATCGATATATAATCGATTTAAAATGTTCAATTTTATCACAAAAACGCCATACTCAAAAATCTAAAAATATTCCTTATTTCTTACATATTATTTTAAAGGGGTCATATGATGCTTTTTTAAAGATCATTATTTTGTGTATTTGGTGTAACAGAATATGTTGACATGCTTTAATGTTCAAAAAACACATTCTTTTTCAAATACTGTACATTATTGTAGGTCCTCTATGCCCCGCCTCTCTCAAATGCTTCGTTTTCTACAAAGCCCCTCCTTCCGACAAGCACAGTCTGCTCTGATTGGCCAGCTGACCCAGTGCATTGTGATTGGCCGAACAACGCAAGCACTCGTCGGAAATGTAACATCCCTTACCATAATAGCGAGCGTCAGCATTCAAAATAAATGTAAAGACAGTAAATAATGT
>NW_015514371.1:0-1111 GCF_001515645.1 Sinocyclocheilus grahami | reverse complement strand
GGAGAACACAGTCTGATAGGAAAATTATGATGGAGCCTCAGTGAACAAAAAAAAATGTCTAAATGCTTTATTTCAGCAGAAGCCATTCGAATGAGTGAGAACAGTGACAGGAGGTTGTGTTGAAGGGGGAACGGTCAGGGGTTCGGGTTCAGAGGAGGCATGTTCAGCCCTCAACCATCACCACAATATAATGGACCTTCCCACACACACTTCCACAATGTTACACTTGTATGAGCACTATAATCACATTCTGAAAAAACACAGTTTGAATGAACATTCTGAACACACTGCCAATAAATGTTCTGAAAACTCACTATAAACAATCTGAACACCCATTCTGAACGTACACTTGAAATGAACATTCTAAACACACTATGGGAAAACATTCTAAAAACACACATTCTGAACACACTATGGGCGAACATTCAAAAAACACACAAATTAATATTCTGAACACATACTTTGAACGAACAATCCTAACACACTATGAACATATTCTGAACACACTATATCTTAAATTAAAAAGTGTAATTATCCATAATCTTAGGGTAAACTAAATGCATAAATCAACGAAATTCAATTATCCATAAGCTTAGAGCACATTCAAGGCTTGTAGTCTGTGCTTGGTTTAAAAAAAAAGTCACACTACTAATGGACATCACGCATGGTCACTTCTGCAGTTAGAGCAGGTTTGATCGGTTAACACATGCACAATAAGGATGGCTTTTACACTCATAACATGTCAAAGGTGTCATCATTGACTGAAAGACACTCCGTCACTATTCAGGTGGAAGCCAAGCAATGCTTTTGGATTTTTGCACCATGCAAGCAAACACTCAACAAAAGTCAGAGACACTGCAGCAAAAGCACATTATTATATTTGGTGACACTGACTCAATGTTAAACTCAATTTCAAACCTAGAAGATGAAAACAGTTAAAAAAAACTCTTAATCACCCTTAAAATGAAAAATAGCAGATACAAAGAAACATCACATGGCAAGCAACACGTATCAGTTTCCCTTATCTAATGGGTTACCTCAGCATCTTGTCCTGGATGAAATGGCAAAACATTTTCTTACATCAAATGTAATGAGGTATACTCAGCGTGGG
>NW_015514370.1:4903-6031 GCF_001515645.1 Sinocyclocheilus grahami | reverse complement strand
ATTTCATACGGCTCTACTTCTGTGCTTATCAAGGCTGCAACTACATTTAATTACCAATTTACCCGACCAATCACGACGTCCACTGACCTCCAGATAGACGCCCCAGGGCATCACCAGCGTGGCCAGGAGCAGGTCGGACACGGCCAGAGACACGATGAGGTAATTGGTGGTGGTCTGCAGCGCTTTCTCTCGGGACACAGCCACACACACCAACACATTACCAAACACCACGCAAAAAATCAGCAACACCAGCAACACGGCGTAGAAGTTATACGGTGGAGACGAGGGAGACGGAGACACCGAGCAGTTCGTCTGCGGGAGAAACGAGGACAGAGACGGAGACGAATCCGGGGTGGGGGAAGCGCTGGAGACGCTGTCTTCAGTCACGTTCAGAAGAGGCATAATGAAGATTCTCTGGGCACCTGAGAAGACATGAAATATAAAATTAACACCAAAAATTACAATTCTGACCTTTAGTCATTAAACCACTTTGTAATGGTCATAATAGGATATTTCCCATGAGCACAAGCTGTTTGAGAAACACAAATGTCCATTTGATCCACTTTATTTTTAGCATATATGATAGAGCAGGGTTATGATGGTTATCTAAAACTAAATTCTAAAAAAATTAATTATTACTTCAAAAAAAAAAAAAAAAGTTGCTTAAAAAAATTAATGAAAATATTTTACAAAATTGAAATATATATATTAAAATAGAATATATAGTTAAAAATCATTAATTGAAACAAAATAAAAATTTACTGAAATAATATATGTATATAAAAACTTAATTAAAGCTCCATTTGATCCACTTCATTATTAATATATAAGGCAGAACCAGGGTTATTACAGTTAACTAATTGAAATAAAATAATGACTGAAATAAAATAAAAATTTAAAATTTTTTGATTGGCTTCATTATTAATATATAAGAAAGAACAAGGCAGGGTTATTATAGTTGACTAAAACCATAAATAATTAATAATAATAATAAACAAACATTTTCATAAACATTTTCAACAATTTACATTTCCTTACTTAAAAATAACGTAAATAATTAACTTAAAGGTTAATTTGATCCACTTGACCGCTGGGTCAAAACAACCCAATTGCTGGGTTTGTCCCTAT
>NW_015514370.1:0-981 GCF_001515645.1 Sinocyclocheilus grahami | reverse complement strand
CAACAGAAAATTCTTTCATATTAATGTAGAATCAGAATAAAGATGTTATTGAGAAGCTGAGGAAGCACCTGATCTCCTCACAGGCTCGCGCCTCCTCCTCCTCCTCCCTCAGACGCTATTCATCCGATTTATATTCGTTTACTTTAACACTTATTATCGCCGTAAAATAAAATAAAGCGGGTTAATAGCCGTAATAACTCACGCGGCTTATTCTCCTCGTGGCGGATAAAAACTAATAGCGTTTCTTTATTTGCACAGATGGTCAGTTTAAATCAAAAGAAACCGTTAAAATTGTGTTTGTTTGAAATGTTATCGGATGAGCAGTGGTGGGAGCCGTTGATAAACGCACACCTGGACGTGCAATTTAAATTAACGCGCCAAAATGCTTTCCAACCGAAAAAACGGTCACTAGAAGAAGAGTACAGATATGAAAGACGGTTAAAATGGGGTACAGATAGCTGGATAAATACAAAGTTACACGGATAAAGATAGATATACAAAAAGGGTCATATGGAGGAGCATATTCCTACTTGTGTTCCCATTTAATAACTGAAGAGATGTTCATATTTTTCTTTTCTGTATTAACTCGTGGCGTATTTCTTCCCGTGACGGGACGAGCAGCTGATAAAAACGTTATTAGCAAAGATTTTCAGTTTAAATAAAAAGAAACCGTTTAGGTTTTGTTTGTTTTAAATGTTTAATTGGATGAGCGCTGTTGTGGGATCCGTTGATAACCGCCGCGCAATTTGAATTAACGCGCCAAATTGCTTTCCAACCGAATAAACGGTCACTAGAAGAATACAGATTTGAAAGACGGTTAAAACAGGTGCAGATAAAGACAAACGGTAAGTTACACGGATATATAAAGAGAGGTATAGAAAAGGATCGTTTGGAGATGCATATTCCTACTTTATGTATAGCTTTAATAACTAAAAAGAGATGTTAAAGGGATAGTTCACCCAAAAATGAAAATGTGATGTT
>NW_015514369.1:4752-6032 GCF_001515645.1 Sinocyclocheilus grahami | reverse complement strand
GACATAGATGTATATTGGAAAGACTGTACAAACATTGTTACTGCTGGTTGAGGTCAAATTGACCCCATCATTGACCCCCATTGGTTACCATGCAATGTGCAAAAAAAATCTACGCTTTCTAAAACACTAGAGTCAGGTAAAAATAGAATAAAAAGAAAGAAAGAAAACCTTTATTGTAGCTTGTTGAACACAATAACTCTTTCTTCTGAATCATCCAAGTAAAATTCAAAGATTCTTTAGTAATTTTCACACTCAAAAGGTTCATAAAAGGGTGTTATTTTTATTGTATTGTATTGTATGTATTTGTTTATTATATTTATTTATTTCTCAATTACTAGACTGTTGCAGCGCTGTTTGATGGTTTGAGACCTAGACATAACAAAAAGGCAGAAGATGAACAGTAATAAATACAAATACACTAAGTACAAATAATTAAATATACTATTAATTGTTGCTTGTATATTCACTACAAGTAGTCATGACAAAAAAGTCAACTTCTTAATATTTTTTGTCAGTGCAGCTAATTTTGAACATACAAATTTGTGGGTCAATTTGACTCCTAACACAATAGGAAATAATACAAATATAATTTAATTATTGAATGTCACACATACTTTGTAGTCTCTGACAAACTACAATATAGGTTTTCTGTTTTTACAAAAAAATTTTGTATTTTTCATAGTGCCAATTTTTTGGCAAATTGCAAGAAAATCAATATGGGTCAATTTGGCCCTCAATACAGACATTGTACACAAAAGGAGGGTTGAATACTGTATGAATATATTATAGTTTAATAGGCAAAAACCTCTCAAATTTTCTTTATGAAATGTAAAACAAGTTGTAACAACGTTTGTAGGTCGGGAAGAAGGAGGCGGGAACCGGCGAACATTTAAACAAACTTTAATAATAAAATAAACTCAAAACAGCGCGACAGTCCCTTCTCGGACGACTGTCACGCACAAACAAAACCAAGACACAAAATAAAATCCAGGCCTGGTCCTCTCTCGTCTTTCCCTGTCGCCCCTCCTCCTTTGTATCCTTCCGGAGCTCCTCCGTGAGACTCGAGACCAGGTGAGTGGTGCAGGTGTCGCTCATTATCAATTACTCTGCCGGCCTCGCTCCGTTCCCACTGCTCTCGGCCCCGCCCCTCTCGTCACACAAGTTTTTATAGCTTATTGGAATTATCCAAATGAAAATTCTCTACATAATGAATTTCTTAACGTATCTGTCTCGATATAAAGTTCAAGTTCAAGTTCAAGTCTGCTTTATTGTCAATTCTT
>NW_015514369.1:0-718 GCF_001515645.1 Sinocyclocheilus grahami | reverse complement strand
TATATATATATATATATATATATATATATATACTGTATATAAAGCATTCATATACAAGATCACCAGGTGCAAAAGATGATACTGCACCATATAATTTTACTTCTGAAATTACAATCTTCTAAAGTATTCTGTGTGAACCTGCTGTCTAATTTCACTGCAGTAATCAACCTCTTAGTCAGGGATCTTTGCCTATTAACATTATATAATACTAATGACCACATCTGCATACAATTACAGAGAGGCTTCAGTTTATTAATGAGCTTATTTTCTGCACTTCTGATCTATTATAAGCTAAGAAAGTTACACACACAACTAACATCCGGGGCAAAATTGAAAGGCCGATTTTCACTCCTTTGAAGGATATTTGTATTTTTGTGTCCCCATAAAATTTACCCACAAACCTCTAAATGACTGAGAGAAAGCATTTCTTGGATAGGTGAGGTGTGAATGCAAGAACGCAAAAAATGTGTGTATGCTTCAGAATGCCTGAGTGAGTGTTTACCCATGAGATGGCTTTGTTTTTCCTGGTATGTTGAATGTCTCAAACAAATCAAAGAAAATGAATTCAATAAAGTTTAGTCTCACTTTAGTATTTAATCAAATCAAAGGCATTGGCACCCTAGCATGAAAACAAAATGAAATGCTGAAAACTACACACATTTCCAGAAATACATGCACAGTGCAAATGGCTCTGTCACACTCGATTTTTAATGAACAC
>NW_015514368.1:5443-6032 GCF_001515645.1 Sinocyclocheilus grahami | reverse complement strand
AAATTCAAGGGGGTCTGAATACTTTCCGTACCCACTGTATATATACTATTAATTAATCATTAATTTAATCAAACTCAGAAGGTTCTACAAATGAATTTCTATGCCTTTATTGGAGTGAAGATATTTAACCATATACACTTATACCTGAAAGTGGTTTCTTACCATGTGGATAACATTACAGTATTACAGTCTTCTTCTGTCATTTACTTTGATATAAATGTCTTATCGTTTAGGCATTGCTGTAACTCCTAGCGTTCACATCATATTTAATTTTCCTTGATCAAACTGTTGTGGTGTTATGGCTTTCAGTTGTAGCATCCCCTATGGGCAGAATTTCATGCAATTTTTATTGTGCGTCCTCAGAATGCCCTATTGTCTATGAGTTAAGTTTTGTTAAATCTGAATTTAGATCAAATAATCAAAATGGGTGATATAAGGCCATTTACATGGCTTATAACTTTGTAATGCATGATAAACCAAAATTCTTTGGTTTGGATTTATCCCACCAAGCCTGACATTTGGTGACTTTATGTCTCTGTTGCCCGGATTCTTTTAGAGCAGAAAAAGAATAATTGGCAAAAAAAAAAAA
>NW_015514368.1:2780-4382 GCF_001515645.1 Sinocyclocheilus grahami | reverse complement strand
TTACGATGCTTTTGGGAAATGCAGCCCAGGTTTCTGTATAGCTTCATGTGCTCTATATTAGACAGATGGGTCTCCAGGAGAAGTGCAGTTTTTGTGTTCTGCATGATTCAACCGATGATTATGTCTTATGCGTAAAGAAATGGTATTTGAATATGCCAAAAAAACAAAGATTGGGGATGTTCTGATTACTATTTTATCCGAAATGCACTGAGGCACTTTGGTTTGAAAAGGATATTTTCAATTTAATTTTGGATTTTGATTTGAACGAATATTGTCACGCAACTATACTAAGTGTTCAAAGTATAGCCTATGTATGTTTACCTGTTTATTTTTAAGATTACATCAGCCAAAATGTAAAAGTAAGAACTGCCTTCATACAGGAACTCCTTAGTGGTCCCACAAAAACTTTAACTTCAGTGAGCAGTTGACATTCTGCTGGAACACACGACAGCTATTTCTAATCATTTATTTGATCAAGTAGTTTGCTCAGCCTAGACTCAACTTATCTATTAAGAACCACATAATCTGAAGTAATATTGCAGTATTGTACAGTAAGTTAGTACAAGGACTAGGCAAATAGTATGTTTAGATTTAAATTGTTTTAATTTTTCCACTTCAGTTTCTGTTGGTATAATAAGGAATAAAAAATTTATGATATTCATGAATGATGAAATGTATTTTATATGTTAAATTATTTTATTGTTCTGTGAAATTGTGTTTTTTTCCCAACTCAAACTGATGATGGCCTGTCATGTTAATTTGTGTTCTTGATATATTTATGTAGTAACCATTTCATAAAAAGCCATGAAGCATTCACGATATATCATAGCCCCTGGTACCCATTGGTCATTGATATATCAGGAATCGCTAGCTTCAGACAGTGTCAATACAAACACAGTGAAATATACAATCACATTCCCCTCCCAAGATCCAAACAAAAGCTTTACAATATTAAACACAATCTTCAGAAACCAAGCGACAATATATGTTTGAGCAATCAACTGTATTTACATGTGAATTTCCTAAATGAATAAAATGACAGACCTGATGAATCATACATGCAGGCTAATGCACAAGCATTATCTACAAACACATACAAACCAGCTTTACAGTGGCAACATCAGCCAGAATTTACAGAAATGAGAAGCACAAATACAGAATGTTCAGACAGCATCCATGCCCCTTGAAGAAAACGAAGAGGAGAAACCTAGGCCCATTCCCCTCTGCGTGTGTGTCTGTGAACGGGCCATCTCATACTGGACGTCCAGATTGCGGAACATCTCTTCCTGCTGCTGCAAGGTTTTAAGACCTTCTTCGTTACCAGCTCCTGATGAACTACCTTCTTCTTCACCCTAAAGTGAACACAACAGGGTTATCAGTAACATATACTTGAAACATTTTTGTTGAAATAAAGCTAAAATAAAACAAATTCAGAAATTGATGAAAAACAAACTAAAAGAAAATTAGAAATGTTGCCTTGGTAACTAACTGAAATGCGTAAGGAATAATCAACAGCTTGCCGTGCATTAAAGAATTTAAAATCCTTTAATGCATGGCAAGCCATTGATTATCCCTCTTATTCCATGGTCATTTGCCAAGTTA
>NW_015514368.1:1898-2376 GCF_001515645.1 Sinocyclocheilus grahami | reverse complement strand
TACCTACCAGCCAATCAGAATCCAGTATTCAGGCAGACCATGGAATAAGTTTAAAAAATAAAACTGAAATAAAGCTAAATATTAAAACTAATAAACATGACAAAGTTACTAAAAATTAACAGCCAATTCAAAATATTACTGAAGTCTATGACAGTATAAAAAATAAAATAAAAAATAAAACAACAAACAACATTTATATATTAAAATGAACAATTTCTCCAGTTCACACATTTAGAACATTCAGAATAAAAACGTAATACAGGAGAACACTTACTTTGATGCCCATTAGTTTGCGAAATTTCACATTTTGGTCTTTATTACCAAAATTCAGCTTCTCCCAAAGCTCAGCTGTTTGTGACTTGTCCTACAACATAAACATATATTAATACTGAACATCGCAATACATCAGATTTTAAGGATGTCAAAAGTAAACACTACTTTTGACATCCTTAAAATCTTGTGTCTTGAGATAACTAGT
>NW_015514368.1:0-253 GCF_001515645.1 Sinocyclocheilus grahami | reverse complement strand
TAAATGCTATTTTGAGGAACGTGGAAAACCAAACAGTTGCTGGTCTACAGTGACTTCCATAGTATTTTTTTCCTACTATCAGTTTTGATTTCATTTCGATTTATCGTGTAGCCCTACTTTTTAGTGCACGTACTTCAGGTGTACGCAGCGCTCAGAAAAAGCGCACGTCTGACCAGCACATGAATGAAACATTTAACTGGCAAGGCTTGCACATGCAAATAATGTACTTTTGTGATTGCGAATAAGTGCAGTG
>NW_015514367.1:5494-6033 GCF_001515645.1 Sinocyclocheilus grahami | reverse complement strand
TCTCTCTCTCTTCCTCACATTCTCCAGCACTCTTCTTCCTGCTACATCTCTGGCTTTCTCTTCCCTGCCACTTATTCACTTTACTAATTTTCCTGTTACGTTTCCAGTTTTCACTGTTATCCACCTATTTTATCCCCCCCTCATGTACATTTTTGGTTGACACTAGCAACAGGTCACAACTTTAAAATGTGGTACAAGTAAAATCGTTTATATTCAAGATTTAAAGGATTTAAAGGTTGCAATCATGTACAAAATTCAAGGATGAAGATATTTTGTGTCATTGGCAAATTCTTGCTTTGGCCTGAGGATGTTCTCAGTATGTAAGGTTTGTTTAAGCAAATCTCACCTGTCAAGAACACACCTGTCCAGGTGATATTTCACTCGAGAGTCAAAAGGAAATATTATATTATATTTTGCATGAAGAAAATTATTATTAAATGATTGTATTCAATTGTTGAGCATTGTGTAACTTTGATGACAATTAAGAGTTGAAAAAATGGCAAAATATTAGGCCTATTACAACATGTGTGTGTGTGTGT
>NW_015514367.1:3280-3708 GCF_001515645.1 Sinocyclocheilus grahami | reverse complement strand
CGGACGGACATGTTGGCGAAACTTTATTAGAAATTAGTAGATCCACGAGCTCTCTGACTGCAACAGCAATACTAGAACTGTTTTTCAAGTTTACGTACATTCACGATCATGAGTGCAACATAACGCAGTTTCCCATCAGCGCTCCTCGAACCCCGTAGCACTAGATCACTTTTTCCCCCCCGTAGTTGGACCCCTGTTCCCCCCCCTGCAGTTCTTTAGTTTTTCAAGAGTTGGGTCTGTAATCTCGATTCACACCCAGTGCTTCCTGTTGTCTTACCAGACATCTGCAGCTCTGAGGCCCTCGGAAGAAAGACTATGCCTGTTTAGAGCGTTTAGAGTTTGGGATTTTAAATGCAATACAGTTTTACTGGGAAGAGTAGAATACAGCCCCAAGAAAGTGGAATAACCAAGACAACATTCCTATTCTG
>NW_015514367.1:0-1933 GCF_001515645.1 Sinocyclocheilus grahami | reverse complement strand
ACTACGCCTTTGTCTATTTGTTTATTTTGAATACGCGCCCTCTATAGCGGCGAAAATGACATATTGTGCCTTTAAGTTGTTCCAAGCCTGTATGATTTTTCTCAAATTTCGAAAGTTTCTCGTACCAAACCTGAAAATTGTCGGATATAAATAAGTCTCTGGTCGCTAATATTTCTTAAGTCAAAAATAACGGCGTCAATGTTTGTGGTTTATAACCGTTGTCGCTATAGTGAAACTTTCGCAACGGTCTCTAAATAACGTTAACTGTCAGCCATTTTGGGTTTACGAAAGACTCACATACAGAATGATAATTCAGGTGATTAATTTCTCATTTATGTGCTGTTGTGTTTCCAAAACATTGCAGTGTGAACCTGGCTGTTTTTTGTTTTGTGGAAAGGACTGTTCGCTTTAGTTTGATTCTGGCTGTTGCTCACTTTTGAACTGCACGGTTTGTCTCTCATGTCCGGTTTTATGGAGTTATCTGTTAAAGTTGTTGTAATTTCTTTGTGACTGTGTTGCACATCCTCAACTTCCAGACATCACAATCATCCTCACTCGTTAACAAACATCGTTTGCAATTGTTTTGTCTCATTTCCTAACTCAAAATTGCCAAAGAGGCTAACTCAAGATCCATTTCACTCATGCCATCACATCCTGTAAAATGTGAGCTTTGTGTATTTTTGACACTTTTTTGTTAAATGCTGTCACATTTTTAATATTTCAGATTTAATTAGCAGTCCTGTCTGGGCTCTGACAACTTGAATTCCAATATATTTTTCCTTGTGTAGCTGACTCCACCTTTCAAGTTTCCGGACACCAAGGTGTGAATTGAAGGGGACTCAGGTGAAACTTTATGTGTGAGTCCAAATGAGGAAGAAATTGAGTGAGTATGAAAGAAAGAAAGATAAATACAAAATTAGCACTTCACTGCCGTACCAAACGGACTGTCCGAAGTTGCTCCTACTGCAAAAATAAACTTGAATACGGACATTACTCAGCCGATAAACTGATTTGCTGGTGATGTGGAAACGGACGTAACAACAAATCAAATATTAAAATATGAATCAGCATGATATTCAATTTGACTGAATCTCACAAAGCAATGTCATATTTCACCCCAAAATCAAAAGAAGAATTTTTGCATAAAGCCAATGAAGCCTGTTTTCAGGACTATTAAGATGACATTATTATCTAGACACATTTTTGCACAATAATTATTGTATTAAAATCAGCGTAAATTAAATGCAGTACAACTAAGATGTACACTTACAATTGTACTCTACTAATGAACTCTGTTATAATTTTCTCACTATGGTAATAAGAATTTTGATGTGTAAATTGCTTAATTGCCATGACAATTATGTCAATGCATGGTCCTAAAAATAGGTTTTATTTGCTTTAGTTTTGGGGTGAAAGGTGAACATTTCTCAAGTTTTTCATGAGATTCACTCATTTATGTCTTTAAAAAGCAAGCAGAACTTTGTGGAATCTCTGGAAAACTGGACTTCTCTTTCCTGAGCACTGTGTGAACATTGTACATTTTAGTGTTCAATGTTTCCTGTTAAACTGTGGTTTATTTTCATATGGAGAAGGACTTTGTGAGTGACATTAGCAGATTATACCTAAAAAATAATTCAAAACAAGAGTTTTGATCTTTTTGGACTCTGTGTACATTGTAGAACTGCTTGTTGAAGATTTGTGGCATTTAAAACTAAATGGGTTCAATTGTGGACCTGAGATGGCAACGTTGTGGTAGAAGATGAAGTACTTACATGTAAATCAGCAAAGATATTTTTACTGTATGTGAAGAATCCAGCTAAATTGAAATCAAATCAGTGGTTGATGCAATGATCTTACTGTGAAATAGCAAAGATGTAGCATATTTAGGCTATTGATTTGCCATATGAAAACAAAGAGCTGAATTAAATGTCAC
>NW_015514366.1:5512-6033 GCF_001515645.1 Sinocyclocheilus grahami | reverse complement strand
TGATCGGTTTGTACATGAGAAACTCATTCATTCATCAGCTCCACATGAGACGCAAGTAGTATGTTTATAATACATTTGTATTCCCAACATGCTTATTTGAAGTGCAATAAAAATATATCGAATTGCATTTTAATATATTTCTAAAAAGTATACTAGAAGTACTTTTGTATTAAATATATGCTTAGTTATACTTCTAAAAAATATGCTAAACAGAAGCATACTTTTAAAGTATTTATAAAAAGTATACTAGAAATACTTTGGTAATAAATATATGCTTAGTTACACTTTTAAGAAATATGCTAAACACAAGCACACTATTAGTATATTTCTAAAAAAGTATAGTAGAAAAACTATGTTAATAAATATATTTTAGTTACACTTTTAAGGGATATACTAAACACAAGCATACTTTTAGTGACTTTTTAGTGTATTTACAGAAAACATACTTATGTTACCCTTACTTAAAATATATTTTATGTCTACTTTGTGTAAGAACATAACAAAATGATTACACTTTTAGT
>NW_015514366.1:3497-5476 GCF_001515645.1 Sinocyclocheilus grahami | reverse complement strand
TTCAGTTTTACTTAAAAGGTTATGCTACTTTGGTTGATTAGGCTGTTGTTCATTACATAATACATTAATTGTAATAAGCTAGGTGTTTATTAATTTGATCAAGCTTGACGCCTTTATTTTCTAATATATATTTCTGAAATTCCCACAAGGATTTCAACATCATATATGAAAAAAAACAAACTTGCGTTTACTTGTTTAAATTCAAACAACAGGCTGACTAAACCTGATTGGTTCCAGAGCCATTGAACGGCTCTGATTGGTTCGTATGATAATGAGCTCACCCCAGAGAGCTTCGTATATAAAATATGATGTGCTTGCAAATGTCTCTTGAACGTGAATATACTGTAAGCCTACATTTAAACAGTATTATATAGAGCAGTCACCGATCGTGTCTCTTTAGGGCACTTGGAGGAAACCACGCATATCACATTGTGAGTGTGTATTAGCACTTTTTGTTGTTTCAGTAGTCATGTCAAAGCAGTAACTACATCAGCATACTATCATCTAAAAAACATTGCAAGAATGAGAGGTTTTGTTTCCAGTCAAGACTTGGAGAAACTTGTTCATGCCTTTATCACCAGCAGGGTGGACTATTGTAATGGTCTCCTCACCGGCCTTCACAAGAAGACCATTAGACAGCTGCAGCTCATCCAGAAAGCTGCTGCCAGGATTCTGACTAGAACCAGAAAATCTGAGCATATCACACCAGTCCTCAGGTCCTTACACTGGCTTCCAGTTACATTTAGGATTGATTTTAAAATACTTTTACTAATTTATAAATCACTCATTGGCCTAGTATTATTCAGACCGAGTCTGGGAAAAAACTGAAGTTGAGGTTTGCATGAAGCTGGGTGACAGCATGCCCAGGAGGAGTCAGTTAGAAATACCAAGGGTTCACACAAAACGCAGTTGGGATTTGATGCTCGTCTTCTCTTGTAAACTGATATAAATATTCCAGTATTTATTGCTGAACTGTTGATTGTGTGATTGTTGTGGGAGGAGCTTCACTGAACATGAATTCCTGTGTGGAAAAGCAGATTAGCCAAAATCAACAATAAATCAGTTAACTTATTATTTTTTAACCAATTTACACATTTACAAACGTGAAGCAGATTTCCTCCCAATTCTATCTTTGAAGAGATCAGAGCCTTATAAATACACAGTGTTGTCTCTTTGTAAATCATTGTTAGGGATGCACCAAAACCGGAAATTATTGATGCATTTTGCTGAAAACCGAAACGAAAAATGCTTTGTAATAAATATTTTTTATTTTAATTAAATATCATAAAGTAATTTTTACTGTTACTGGTTACTGTTGATAAAGCGCTAATTGTAGGAGATTTTAACATTCATGTTGATAATACAAATGATGCATTAGGACTTGCTTAGGACCTAATAAACTCTTTTGGAGTCAAGCAAAACGTCACCGGGCCCACTCATCGTTTTAATCATACGCTAGATTTAATTATATCGCATGGAATTGATCTTACTGATATAGATATCTTACCTCAAAGTGATGATGTTACTGACCATTTCCTTGTATCGTGCATGCTGCATATTATTGATATGAACTATATGGCTCCGCGTTATCGTCCGGGCAGAACTATTGTTCCAGCCACCAAAGACAGATTCACAAATAACCTGCCTGATTTATCTCAACTGCTCTGTGTTCCCATAAATACACATGAACTAGACGAAATGACTAGCAACATGGGCACCATCTTCTATAATACATTAGAAGCTGTTTTCTCCATCAAATTGAAAAAGGTTAGAGAAAAACATACTGCGCCATGGTACAACAGTAATACCCATTCTCTCAAGAAAAAAACTTGTAGTCTTGAGCGCAAATGGAGAAAAACTAACTTGGAAGTTTTTAGAATTGCGTGGAAAAACAGTATGTCCAGCTATAGACAGGCTCTAAAAGCTGCCAGGGCCGAGCATATCCACAAACTCATAGAAAATAACCAAAACAATCCAAG